>NC_046666.1:6294847-6300328 GCF_010883055.1 Belonocnema kinseyi | reverse complement strand
TCAATCACAAAATTATATTTGCATCCAACTAATTTAATTATCAAGCAAAATGGACGAATTTTCAACAAATTAGTTGTATTTTTAACCAGATAATTGAATTTTCAGCCTAAAAACATAGCTTCTTAAACCAAATTATCGATATTTTAAACAAAAAGATTAAACTTAAACCAAATAGTTGAATTTTTCATTCAAAATTACGAATTTTGAATAAAAATCAACAAATTGTTATTAAAACCATCATGCTTTTGACCAAAAAAGAGTACTTTAAAAAAATAGTTGAATTTTCAACAAAATAATTAAATTTTCGACCAAATAGTTGAGTAGTTCAACTTTCAAAAAAGTTTTTGAATTTTCGATAAAGAAGATGACTTTATAGAAAAATATTTAAATTTAAAAAAAATGATTACAATTTCAAGCAAATAGTAGAACTTTTAATCAAAAGGGATGAATTTCGAACCAAAAATATAATAGAAGTTTCAAAACTTTTAATTTCAGCCAAAAATGGAATGGTTAAATTTCCATTAAAAACTTAATTTTCAAGTAAAAAACAACAATATTTAAATTTTTAACAATAAAAAATGAATCCTCAACAAAAAAGTTAATAGTTAAATTTTCAGATAAAAAAAAAAAAACTTTGAATTTTAAAAAAGGCATTTAAAAAGGTTAAATCTTTGAGCAATAAAATTAATTTTCAACAAAGCAGTTCAACTTTCAACCAAGTAGTTTCATTTTCAACCCAAAAAGATAAATTTTCAAGGTAAAACGTAATAGTTAAATTTTCAACTAAAAACGATCAATTTTCAGCCAAAAATCAAAGAGTTTAAATTTTCAGCAATGAAAATTAAATTTCAACTAAAAAAAAAAGATTTTCAACAAAATAGTTCAGTTTTCATCAAATAAAATTAATGTTCAGCCAACTATTTCAACCAAGTATTTGAATTTTCGACGAAAAAAGATGACTTTTGTACAAAAAAGCCGAATTTTCAATCAAAAATATAATTATTAAAAAATAGAAAGAAATAAAAAAGAAGAATTTTGCAAAAAAGTGGAATAGGAAAAACAGGGTAAAGTATGCTATTAATATTCCTCCTTTATCATTCTTCAGATTGAGATTTCTAATTATCTAATCTCTATGGCGTAAAAAAATATGATAAATAAAGTACTTTTTCACAATATATATAATTTTAAATCATTTCATTCTGTGTAAATTCTTTATAATCATTATTTAAATAATTCTACATAATTACATTTGTCTTCCTACTGAGAGTAAATATTCTAAGAAATTTTGTTTTTAAACACGAATAATCTTTCTTCCTGTCATGAGTCATTTTCTACCAATAACTGTTTCTTTAAAAACAATTTTTTTTTAAGCATTAAAATTTTCTTAATGTGAAAACGTCCTTGAAAATCTGCAGCACTTTATCAATGTTTCATAACGCACAACGCACAAGATATCACTGACTCATTGTATTCAAGATACCAAGTTTCAGCAGTGGCATTCTTTAATAAACAACAGTTTCGAATTTTTAATCATTTTCACAACATTAAAAAAAATATACATTACCCTTTTTTTATACGTAAAACGTGAAAATTAAACTGGCAATTATTTTGACTCACTTTCTTATGCAACGGAGTTTCAGGATTGCAGATTTAATTTGCATTATTTTTAAATCAGAAGCTATCGAACAAAAAGTAAAAGTTACTGGCTAGATTGCAGTATAATTAGTTTTTGTGTAATGCAGCGATATTTTGCTCAGGCATTATCATTACAAGCAACCATGGCGGTAAATCATCGGTATGAGGAATGTGTCATTTTATAAAGTACAAACAATTCGCTTAAAACGTTTACATAAATTTCTATCAACACAACGTAATAAGTTTGTACACGCTTCTGATGAAACAAAATATTCTAGAATAGATTTAAAACTTTTGTTTGAATTGAAAAATAAAAAATAATCAATAAATATTTAAAAAGGTTAACAAATATTTTATAGTTTGAAAGTGATTTATTTCAAAAGTACCCGAAATAAAAACAATAACCAGGATGTTTATTCAAATCATATTTTAAAAACTCCCTCACATTTCCAGGTTTCTTCCTTTATCTCTAAAGTCCATAAATTTTAATAATAATTTATGCAAATTTTTATTTTATCATCTTCTACCTGAAATTCAGTGCATATTTAGTTAAAATGAACGTGTGTACTATATGTAATTCAATTTAAAACGCTTCAGATTCCTAACATTTCAAGTAAAAATATTTAATTTTCAACAAGATAAATTAATTTTTAATTAAATAAAAAAAAATAATAAAGAAATTTTCAACCAAATTAATGAATTTTTAACGTAAATGATGAATCTTCATCAGGAATGCATAGATTAGAAACCAAAAAGATAAAATTGTAACAAAATAGATAAACTTTCAACCAAGTAGTCTTATTTTCAACTAAAATGATGACTATTTAACTAGAATAATTGAATTTTCAACCAAGAAGATTAATTTTTATCAAACAAAAAATATTTTTATTTTATTTGTTATTTATTATTAGTTATTATAATAATTTTTTATTTAAAAAAAAGTTATATTTTTTAACAAATGGGTGAATATGAAAAAAAAAATCATTTTCAACCAAAAATTAAATAGTTAAATTTCCAGTTTAAGAAATTAATTTTTAAAAAAATTTATTCAAAGTAATGAATTTTCAACTATGTAAAATAATGAATTTGTAACTGGATTTGATGAATTATAAACAAAAAAGATTAATTCTCTATACCAAAAAAGACAATTTTTCAACGAAATGCATGAATTTTCAACTAACAAATATCAATATTATTAACAAAAATTTTAATGAATAGTTGAATTTTCAGTTAGAAATATTTATGTTCTATCAAAGAGATGCATTTTTAACTAAAACCATAGAATATTGAATTGGAATAATATATACATTTTCAGTAAAAAATAATGTTTAATAAAAAAGTGACATTTTTAAACAAAATGATGAATATTTACATGGAATATTTGAATTTTCAACAAAAAAATTAATTTCCCATTAAGAAGATTAATCTCTACCCAAAAGACAACCAAAAATTTGGTATGTATGTTTTTAGTTAAAAAAATTAATTTTCAACAGAGAGCTGAATTTTTGACTTTAATAGTGGCATAGTTAAATTTTCCGTGAAAAAAATTAATATAAAAAAATGTCAACAAAATAACTAAGTACTGTAACATAAAACTGCTTTTGCAAATCAAGAATAATTTTTGTGCTTTGAAAATCGATTTTTTCACCTGCAAACAACTACTCCATTTTAAAATAAATATTGTTCGTATATTTAAATTAAAATTCAATTATTAGATTAGAAATTAACTTTTTTGGTGAAAATTGATATTTACGATTTAAAAATTCGACTGTTTTGTAGGAAATAAGTATTTTCGACATAAAAATTAAAATATTTTATTAAAAACTCGCCTTTTCGGTTTGAAAATTCATCACTTTTGGTAGATATTTCATATTTTTTGGTTAAAAATGCAACTGTTCGGTTTAAAATTAATCTGCTTTAGCTGAGGATGCAATTTTTTAATTTAAAATTAAAATCTTTTCTTGGTTGAAACATCAACTATGTATTATATTTTTCGTAGAGAATTAATGTTTTTATTGAAAATTCAAATTTCTTGGTTGAACGTAGAACTTCTTTGTTAAAAAATCATCATTTAAGTTGAAAATTCAACTATTTGGTCATAAATTTACTTTTTTGTTAAAAATTCATATTTTCTGGAAAAAGATCGAAAACTGAATTATTTTGTTAAAAAGTCATCTTTTTTGGTCGAAAATTTTAATGGTTTATAAAAAAACTGTTTTATAGAAAAACGCCTTTTTGGTTTGAAAATTCAACCATTTGGTTAAAATTTTTGTTCTTTCATGACTGAAAATCCGTCTTTGTTGAAAATTCGTAATTTTTTGTTTGAGAATTGATTTATTTTCGTAGAATTTTTATCGTTTTTAGTTAAAGATAAATATGTTTTTGGTTTGACATTCAATCTTTTTGTTGAATATTCGCCTGTTATTGGTTAATTTAAACTATTTTAATTTAAAACAAATATATTTTTTTGCATTTAAATACCAACTATTACATTGTTTATTGAAAAATGATTTTTTTATTTGAAAATTCAAATATTTAGTTACAAATTTATCCTTTCAAGATGAAATTTCAACTGTTTGCTAGAAAATATATATTTGTAGGTTATAACTTGAAATATTTGGTTAAAAATTTAACTATTTCGTAGAAAATGTAATTATTTTGTTAAAAATTAATATTTTGGGTAAAAAAATTTAACTGTTTTTTGTTCAAAATTTGTTGTCTTGGATAGGAAACTCGTCATTTTGGATTGAAAATTCAACTTTATTCTAAAAAATTATTCCTTTTGCTTTAAAATTTAACTCTTTGGTTGAAACTACAATATTTGTTGGTTAAAGCTGCTTCCATTTCCATTGAAAATTCTATAATTTGGTTGAAAATTTATATTTTTAGGTTTAAAAATCAACTATTTGGTTAAAAATTCAATCATTTAATTGAAAATATAATTGTTTTGTTAAAAATTTTTCGTTTTGGATAAAAAATTAATCATTTTGGATTGAAAATTCAACTTTCTTCAACAAATTTGTCTTTTTTTTTAATATAACTTTAGAAATGTACAAAAAATTAACTATTTTTATTTTATTCTATTAACTATTATTATTTAATTATAAGTTCAAATATTTTCTTAGTCATCTTTTTGTCGAAAATATAACTGTTATGTTAAAAATTTATCATTTTGGATTTAAAATTTAACTTTCAGAAAAAAAATTTTTTTTTTCTTTAAAATTTACCTTTAAAAATGTTAAAACTTTTTTTAAACTTTGAAACTCAACAAAAACTGCAATAGTTTTTGTTCAAAGCCTAATTTTCTTCCTTTAAAAATTCGATCACTTGGTTCAAAATTTAACTTTTTAGGTTGAAATTTTTTTGTCAAAAATTAAACAAATTTGTCAACAGTCTGGTTGATAAATATTTTTTTTGCTGAAAATTCAAGTAATTGGATAAACATTCATCTTTGCAGGTTACTAACTATTAACTATTCTTTTCGTGAAAATTCAAATTTTCTTGTTAACATTTAATCTTTCTTTGGTAAAAAAATGTACTGTTTTGTTAAAAAATTGTCGTTTTGGATAGAAAATTCGTCATTTTCAATTAAAAATTTAATTTTCTTCAAAAAAATTAGCTTTTTGTTTTAAAACTCAGCTATTTTTTTCAAACTGAAGTTGTTATTAGTTGAAGTTTAATATTTTTCCTTAAAAAATTCATTCGTTTTGTTTGGAAATTCAATTATTTTGTTGGAAATTCACCTCTTTTCCCTAAAAGTTTAACAATTTGGTTGTAAATGCAAGTTTTTGGTTTTTTTTTAATTAACTATTTAGTGGAAAAAATAATCGTTTGTAGTTGAACATT
>NC_046666.1:6284768-6294747 GCF_010883055.1 Belonocnema kinseyi | reverse complement strand
TAATAAAATAGTTGAATTTTTACACAAATAGGCCAAGTTTGAACCTAAAAAGATGTATTTTCAACCAAGTAGTTGGATTTTCAATTGAAAAAAGATAAACTTTAAAAAAATGGAATAGTTGAAAAAAAGATATTTTAATTTTAAATAAAACATAGTTTAATTAAACGAAAAAGACGAATTTTTAACAAAACAGTTGAATTTTAGGCAACGAAAGATGTTATTTTCATAAAATAGTTAAATTTTCAACAAAATAGTTGAATTTTCAACTGAAAAAAGATAAACTTTAAAAAAATGGTATAGTTCATATATCATCAAAAACAGATTTCAATTTTAAAAGGATTAATTTTTCACCAAACAATTGAATTTTTTTAATAAGAAAGATAATGTGTTAACCAAAAATGGAATACTTCAATTTAAATTTTTTTAAATTCATTTTCAATCAAAAAATTCATTTTTTACAAAACAGTTGAATTTTAAACTCGAAAATATGAAATATTAAAAAAATAGTTTATTTTCTAATACACAGTTGAATTTTTAACCAAATAATTCAATTTTCCAACTCAAAACGATAAATTTCCATCCAAAAATGGAATTATTCAATTTTAGCTAAAAAATTAATTGGCATGGAATGAAAGTAAAAGGAGTTTTGAATAAAATAGTTAAAATTTCATAAAAATTAATTTTTAACTAAAATGATGAATTTTAAATTGAAAAAAATTTATGTCAAAAAAGTTTAAATTTCTAACAAACAGTTGAATTTTTTATTAAATCGTTGAATTTTCGAGCAAGAAATATGGATTTTCTACAGAATAGTTTAATTCTCAACCCAAAAAAGCCAATTTTCCTCAAAAACATTAATTTTCAACTTTTTTTTTAAATTGTTGGATTTTTAATTTAAGTAAAAAGATCAATTTTCAACCAAATTGGAATAGTTACATTTTCATTTAAAAAAGTAATTCTCAACTAAAAAAATCTAATTTTCATAAAAATGGTTAAATTTTCCACCAAAGAGATGAATTTTTAACTAAAATTATGAATAAAAAAAAATAATTTTTAACAAAATAACAGAATTCTCAACTAAAGTGATTAATAAAAAAATAATTAAAAAAAATCAAAATATAAATAACTTAATTTTTGACTGAAACAGATTAATTTTAAACGAAAAATTAAATAGTTAAATTTTCAATTGAAAACATTAATTTTCAACCAAAAACTAAAGGAATTTTTAGCGAAATAGTTCAATTTTCAACTAAGGAGATGAATCTTTAAATCAAAAATAATAATTTTTAACAAAGTAGTTCAACTTTCAACCCAGCAATTGGATTTTTCACCAAAAAGATGACTTTTTAACCAAATTAAAGTGCAATGTTTTAGAAAAATGTTGATCTGTTAATTTTGGAACTCGAAAAGATTATTTTTTTACAGAAAAATTAATTTTAAACCAAAAAAGATGAAGTTTTAACCAAATAATGCAAATTTTAACTAGAAAAGTCCAAATTTCAACAAAATAGTTTGAAATTTAATTAAATAGTTGAATTTTTAAATAAAAAACGCGAATTTTTCATAAGAGATAAATTTTCAACAAAAAAAGTTCATTTTGAATCTAAAAAGATGAATTTTTAATCAAGAAAGTTAACTTTTCTACAAGAAAAAGATGAGTTTTCTATGTAAAACAAAGAAATGTTCAACACTTAAATTTTTGAACAAAAAAGATGAATTTTTAACAAAACAGTCGTATTTTTAAAAAATAATTAAATTCTACACCAGTTAGTAGAATTTTTAATTTTAAGAGATGAATTCCGGACAATTTCACAAATGAATTATTAAGAAACTAGTTCATTTTTTTAATCAAATAGCAGAATTTTCAACCAAAAAATTAGTTTTCAACAAAAATGTAATAGTTCATATTTCAACCAAAAAAGATTCTAATTTTAAATCAAAAAAGTTTAATGTAATAAAAAAAAAGACAATTTTCCAACAAAATAGTTTAATTATCAACCAAGAAGTTTTTTTTTACTAAAAGAGGTAATTTTACAACAAAAGAGTTAAATTTTCAAGCTAAAAATTCCAATATTTTAGAATACCATTAACTTTAAAACTCAAAAAGATAAAGTTGCTACAAAATTATTGAAATTTTAATCAAATAGTTGAATCTTCAAGCCAAAAACACAACTTAAAAAAATAGAATTTTCAACGACAAAGTTAATTTTGAACTTAAAAATATTAATTTTTAATAAAAAATATGAATTTTCCATAAGAGATAAATTTTTTGTGTGTTAAATTTGAATCCTGTTCCATTGAAAAATCGTTTATTTGGTTAAAAAAATTCATCTTTTAGGTTGACAATTCAACTGTTTGTTTAGAAATTCAATTATTTAATTAAAAATTCAACTATTTTGTTAAAAAGTCACCTTTTTTCACAAAAATATAACTGTTTTGTTAAAAATGTCTCATTTTGGATTGAAAATCCAACTGTCTTTGAAAAATTAGTATTTTTATAATTTAACATTCTAAATACAATTTAAACTTTGCATTATCATTTACGAAGTCAGCAGTAAAAAATTTTGTTCATTTAAATATTCGGAACCGCAATTACATAAAAAGATGAATTTTCAAGCAAAAACACAAATTAGTAAAAAAATGAAATTTTCCACAAAACAGTTAATTTTATACCTAGAAAGATGACTTTTCCATTTAAAAGATATGAATTTTCAATGCAAAAAGACGAGTTTTGTATCTAAAAAAGAAGAATGTTTAATAAAACACTTGAATTTTCGATAAAAAAAAATATGTATATAAACAAAATAGTCGAATTTTGAAAAAAAATAATTAAATTTTCAACCAAATAGTCAAATTTTGAATTAAACGAAATTGGAAAAAAGAGGAATTATTTGTAAGAAAAAAGAAGAGAGGAGCGGATAAGGGGAAAAATTTATTAAAATTTATCACGAGAAAAATGAAAAATTGATATAAAAACAATATTTCTTCTAAGAAAATTTAGAACTTTCGAGCAAAACGAAGGCTTTGACGAAAATAGTTGAATTAAAAAAAAAATAATTAAATTTTTTTCAAATAATTGAATTGTTTTACCAAGTATAGTTCAGTCCTCAAATAAAAAAAGATTAATTTTCACCAAGAATGGAATTTTTTATTGAGAGATGAATTTTTAACTAAAAATATGAGTTTTTAAACCAAAATGGAATAGTTAGATTTTCAGTTTAACAAAATGATTTTTAACAAAAAAATAAGAATTTTTAACAAAATAGTTGAATCCTCAACCAAAATGAAGATTTTTGAAAAAATGAAGATTAAATTTCTGCTCAAAAAGACAAATTTTCAGCAAAACAGATTAATTTTCTACAAAACAGCTGAATTTTTCACTCAACATTATACATTTTCAACAAAAAAGTAAATTTTTCACCAAAATAGTTGATTTTTCAACCAAATAGTTGAATTATCACAATAAAAGGGTAAAAAATAGAATAGTTATATTTTCAAAAACAAAAAAGTGAATTTTGTACCGGGTAAATTGAATAGAAAAAGACGAATTATTAACCAAATATGCAGCTGAATCCACAGCCAAAAAGATCACTTTTCAAAAAAAGAAGATTAATTTTCTACCAAAAAAGTCAATTTAAAAAAAAAACATGAATTTTACACGCAAAAAGTTAAATTTTCCACGCGACACTAGGGATTTTCCACTAAAAAATATGAGTTTTAACCAAAAATGGAATAGTTACATTTTCGGTTTAAAAAATTAATTTAACAAAAATTCTAGTAATATTGAACCAAAAAGACGATTTTTCACAATATAGTTGAATTTTCTACCAAAACAATTGAATTTTCAACTCGAAAGTAAGTATTTTTAACCAAAAGTTTAATTTTTCAATATGGATTGAACATCCAACTGTCTTTAAAAAAATAGTCTTTTTTTAAATTTAACTTTAATAATGTTCAAACTTTTTTAAACACTTTAAAACTCAACGAAAACTGTAAAAATTTCTCGTTAAAGCTTAATCTTCTTCCTTTAAAAATTCGATAATTTGATTAAAAACTCATTTTTTTAGATTGAAAATTCAACTTTTTCGTCAAAAAGGTTTAATTTAATAAAAAAATATCATTTTTCAACAAAACTGTTGAATTATGAACCAAAAACCTTTTTTTCTTTACCATGAGATAAAATTTTTTAACAAAAGAATTAAGTTTAGAGCTAAAAATTTCAGTATTTTAGAAATTGTTAGAGAAATTTTAGAATTCCGGACAATTTAAAAAATTAATTGTTAAGAAACTAGTTCATTTGTTAATCAAATAGTAGAATTTTCAACAAAAAAAATTAGTCCTCAACCAAAAAGATAATAGTAATATTTCAATCCGGAAAATATTTTTATTTTAAGTAAAAAATAGTTAAATTTGATAAAAAAAGACCATTTATCAACAAAACAGTTAAATTGTCAATGAAAAAACTTTTTTTTTTACTAAAAGAGATAATTTTTCAAAAAAAGAGTTAAATTTTCAAGCTAAAAATTCCAATATTTTAGAAAACCATTGAGTTTAAAACTCAAAAAGATGAATTTTTAACCAATAAAGATAAATTTTCAATAAAAAAATAAGTTCTCAACAAAAATATAATAGTTCATATTTCAACCAAAAAAGATTCTAATTTTAATTAAAAAACAGTTTAATGTAATTAAAAAAGACAATTTTCCAACAAAATAGTTCAATTACCAACCACGAAGTTTTTTTTACTAAAAGAGGTAATTTTTCAACAAAAGAGTTAAATTTTCAAACTAAAAATTCCAATATTTTAGAATACCATTAACTTTAAAACTCAAAAAGATGAAGTTGCTACAAAATTGTTGAAATTTTAATCGTATAGTTGAATCTTCAAGTCAAAAACGCAAATTTTTTAGAAAAAGTTTGAAATTCAATTATTTAATTAAAAATTCAACTATTTTTTTCAAAAATCATCTCTTTTGTCGAAAATATAACTGTTTTTTTCAATGTGTTATTTTTTATATAAAATTAATCATTTTGGATTAAAAATCGAACTTTCTTAGAAAAATAGCCTTTTAAAAATTTAACATTAAAAATTTCCAAACTTTTTTTAAACACTTTAAAACTCAACAAAATCTGTCAAAGTTTTTCATTTAAGCGTAATCTTCTTTCTTTAAAAATTCGATAATTTGATTAAAAATTCATTTTTAATTTTTTCTTCAAAACTTTTACTTCAAAGCTTTTACTTTAAAGCTCAAAAAATATGTACCATCAGTTCTTAAACGTTCAAATTAACGAAATATTTTTCTCCATTCTATTTTATCCATAAATATTGTTCCAAAACACAATTTAAACTATGCATTATGATTTTGTGTTAATAATATATTATTTCAAATACAAATGAATAAAAATTTTAGCAATTTTTTCTAATTTACGAAGTCGGAAGTAAAAAATGTTCATTTAAACATTCAGAATCTCAAGTGCATAAAAAGATGAATTTTCAACCAATAAATATGAATTGTCGAGCAAAAAACACAAATTAATCAGAAAAAATTGAATTTTCCACAAAAATTTCATTTTAAACCTAGACAGATGACTTTTCCATTTAAAAAATATGAATTTTCAATGCAAAAAGACGAGTTTTGTACCTAAAAAAGAGGAATGTTTAATAAAACACTTCAATTTTCGATGAAAAAAAAAAAAAAATGTATTTACAACGAAATAGTCGAATTTTGAACAAAATAATAAAATTTTCACTCAAATAGTCGAATTTTTAATTGATCGAAAGTGGAAAAAAGAGGAGCGGAAAAGTGGAAAACTTTATTAACACTTATTAAATAGATCTACCTATTTTGTTGTGTGGTGACACCTGGGGGATGCTGTTAAAATCAGCCTATTCCTTGAATTTCCACTCTTGACGACACATTGGACAAAGATGACTTGCTTGTTGAGAATGCAGCCACTTCATAATGCAGTGGATGTGAAAACAATGAGAGCACTGGCCCCAGACTGTAAAATTAACAGAATTCTTACATCCTCTCGATGTTAAATTGACAAATTGGTATTCTCGCGCTTCAGGTCATACCACCTGGCACTCCGGTTGCCGGCAGGAGACGCAATATAAACTTTTATGCCCCCGGATGCATTTCTCTTGTTTGTATGGTCGTGTGCCGCGGCGGGGGGATGTCGAAAACAATCCACACTATCGAGTGCGAAGGGTCGGGTCGATATTTAACTTTCAATTGCGCAGATGCAACTTTCATTCAGGGAATTGTGCCAGGAGGTGGAGTTAATTTCCTCGGATGAAAATTGAAAACATGATTCGAAATAAAGAGGTTTATTTCTCGTCCTGCGAATTCTGTAGATTAAAGAGGTTCAAAGAATAATTGGGGGATGAAAAAGGGGGAGGGGGGAGTTATGTAAGTACTAGAGTCTCTACCTAATGGATGACTTCAAATTCCCGGCTTTCTATCGGTCAACTATCCATTTTTCTCGGTCAATTTAAAAAGAGTTTAAAAGATTTCAGGGTGGCGGCACTCAAACAAAAAAAAATCCGACCATTTTTCGGGTAAGGTTTAAATCTTAAAGAAAAAATATGTCATGTCAATTGTAAAAGTGATTTTTTCAAACAAAATAGTGGAATAATAGAGGATTAAATTCTTTTAAATAACATTAATGTATCTTAACACATGGCTTGCGATAGCATACATTTCTGAAAAAGGACCGGCAATCGGAAGTACTGTGGTTCGATTCCCAGCGGAGCGACAAAAATTTTTTTCAGAAAAAAAATGTAATTTTAAAATTATTAGACATAAAAATTAGACATTTAACCCCGAAAATAAGAAATTTTAACGAAAAACGTTAATTTCCGACCAAGAGAGATGAATTTTCAAACTAAAAAGAGGAATATTTCAGAAGACAGTGGAACTGAAAATCAAGAAAAAGAAATTTTCAACCAAAAAAGATTACTCATAAAAAGAAGATTAATTTTTTATCCAAAAGGATCAATTTTCCATCCGAAAAGACAAATTTTTAACAAAAGAGTTAAATTTTAGACAATAAAATGACTTTTCATGAAAATAGTTAAATTTTCAACACAATACTTAAATTTTTAACAAAATAGTTCTATTTTCAACAAAATAATGAGATTATCCGCCAAATAGTATAATATGTAACCAAAAGAGATCAATTCTGCAGACAACATTTAATTGAAAACGTATTTGTAGACTTTTCAAATAAAAAGAATTAAATTTCAACCAGAAAAGATGATTTTTTTATCAAAACAGTTGTACTTTTAACAAAATTATGAAAAATTCCACCAAATAGTAGACTTTTCTACCAAAAGAAATTAGTTCAAGACCAAAAATATAATAAGAGTTTTCAATTTTAAAAAGATGATCATTCTTCCATAAAAGATGAATTTTCTATCCGAAAAGAGAAATGTTCAACCAAGCTGTTAAATTTTTCAACAAATATATTGATTTAAATTTTTTTCATTCTTGACTAACAAAATTTTTTTTAAGTTAAAGATTCCACTGTTTTTTATTTTTCTTTTCAGTTTGAAAATTTATCTCTTTCTGTAAAAATTTAACCTTTTTTGGTAAAAAATCTAAATTTCTGATTAAAAATTCACCTTTTTCGCTTAAAAATTAAAATTTTGGTTAAAAATGTAAATATTTTGTAGAAAATACGTTTTTTCGGCACAAATATTCCACAATTTCATAGAAAATTTGTTTGTTTGTAAAAGTTAACTTTTTAACAAAAAATTTAACTATTTTGTTAAAAATCCAAATAATTGGTTAAAAATTAACTTTTTTTTTGTTTGAAAATTCGTATTCTCGGGTTGATCAATTTCGTATGTTTTGTAGAAAATTAATCTTTTTCGCTTGAAAAATGATCTATTTCCCTTTAAATTCGTATTTTTGGTATAAAACCCATTTTTTTCGTTAAAATTAAATTTTTGGGCTGAAAATAATCTGTAATAGTTGAAAATTCAAGAATTTTCTTAAAAATTCGTATGTTTTTGATTAAATCCAACTAATTTTTATTTAAAATTAAAAACCTGTTTTTGGTTGAAATATTTAATTTTACATTTTTCGTTGAAACCTTATCTTTTTAGGTTGAAAATTCAACTTATTGGTTAAAAAAGAACTTTTTTCTGGAAAATTCGTATTCTCGGGATAAAAATTCAACTGTTTTGTAGAAAATTCGTATTTTCTTTTAAATTCGTATTTTTGGTAGAAAACCCATTTTTTTTGTTAAAATGAAATTGTTGGGTTGAAAATAATCTGTGGTAGTTGAAAATTCAAGAATTTTGTTAAAAAATGCAATGTTTTTGGTTTAATTCAACATATTTTTATTTAAAATTAAAACCCTTTCTTTGTTGAAATATCAAATTTTACATTTGTCGTTGAATCCTTATCTTTTTAGGTTGACAATTCAACTTTTTGGTCAAAATTTGAACTACTTTGTTAAAAGTTCAATTATTTATTTGAAGATTCACACTTTTAGTTGAATTTGGAGGGAGAGGGAGCTAATTTTGTAACTGAAAATTTAATTATTTTATTGAAAATACAACACTTTGGTAGGAAATTAAACTATTTGGTACAAACTCAACCAGTTTTGTAAAAAAATTCGTTTTTGAATAAAAAAATTAATATTCCTCAATGAAAATTGCATTACACCATTTTCTGTTTAAAGATTGAACATTTTAGCATAAAAATCCGTCTTTTTGGTACAAAATTAAATAGTTTTATAGAAAATTCGTTTTTTTATTAAAAATAAAATCTCTTAAATGCAAATTTAACTACTCGAATTTGGCTAAAAATTGATCATTTTTAGTTTAAAATTCAACTATTTGGTTATAATTTTTTAGAAACAAAAAAGTGTAAACTAAAAATTAATAAAATTCGGAATAACATCACATACACTGTTCAAACAATTTAGTTAAAAATTTTATTTTATTTGAACAAACTTCGTCATTCGTAGTAGAAAATTAATATTCTTGTTTAAAAATTCAAATAGGTGGGTTAAAATTTATTTATTTAGTTTAAAATTGATCTTTTCTGGTTGAAAATTTATCTTCTTAGTTAAAAATTTAACTATATGGTTAAAAATTGATGTATTTAGTTAAGAATTCATCTTTTTCGATGGAAAATTAATCTTCTGTGTTAAAAATATATCTTATGGGTTGCAAATTAATTCGTTGTGGATGGCGATTTAACCATTTCGTTAGAAAATTCGTCCTTGATTCTATTCTACCGTTTCTGATTTAGAATGAAAGATAGTGGGAATATTATTTTAGCCAATTAGAGAAGAAGTTCAAAAATATTTTTCAAAGGAAAGTAAAGAAGTAATGGCATTTGCAGACTTATCAATAATGGTTAAATGAAGATATTTGCAAGTAGATTTTTTTTATTAATTAAACTACTTATACTTCCATTTGGTCTTCAATGAAAAGAAACAGATTCTTTTTCAGTTTAGTTATTAGCTTTCTTATCGCACAAAGGCAACTTCTGTTTCTCGATCTTCTCTGACGCAAAAGAAAAGTTCAAAGACTTTAAAAAAGCCACAGACTTCTTTTAATTTTTAAAAAAGCGATGACTTGTATGAAAAATTGATATAAAAAACAATATTTATTCTAAGAAAGTTTAGAACTTTCGAGCAAAATGAAGGCTTTGAAAAAATAGTTGAATTTTCATCAAAATAATTTTTTTTTTAAATAGTTGAATTGTTTTACCAAGTATAGTTCAGTCCTCAAATAAAAAAAGATGAATTTTCGCCAAGAATGTAATTTTTAATTAAGAGAGATGAATTTTCAACTAAAAATATAAGTTTTTAAACCAAAATGATATAGTTACATTTTCAGTTTAACAAAAAAATAATTTTCAACTAAAACCCAAGATTTTTTAACAAGATAGTTGAATCCTCAACAAAAATGATGATTTAAAAATAATAAGATCAATTTTCTGCTTAAATAGACAAA
>NC_046666.1:6280718-6284668 GCF_010883055.1 Belonocnema kinseyi | reverse complement strand
CTTTGAAAATTGGATCATTTGGTTGAAAATTTATCTTTTTAGGTTGAAATTTCAACTATTCGGTAAAAATGTAATTTTTTTGTTAAAAAATCATCTTTTTTTGTTGAAAATTAAACAAATTTGTTAAAAATTTGTTGTTTTAGATTTTTAAAAATCGTCCTTTTGGATCGCAAATTGAACTCTTATTAAAAATTTGTATTTTTGCTTTAAAATTCAACAATTTTGTTGAAACTGCAACTTTCTGGTTGATAAATAATTTTTTTGTGAAAATTCAAGTAATTGGATAAACATTTATCTTTGCAGGTTAAAAATTTATTTGATTTTTTTTTCGTGAAAATTCAACTTTTGTTGTTAAAATTTAAATTTTGTTGGAAAAAAGATTAACTGTTTTGTTAAAAAATTGTCTTTTTGGATGGAAAATTCATCATTCTGGATTAAAAATTCAATTTTCTTCAAAAAAATTAGCTTTTTGCTTTAAAACTCAGCTATTTTTTTCAAACTGCAACTGTTTTTTTTTTGAAGTTTAATATTTTTCCTTTAAAAATTAATAAATTTGTTTTGAAAATTAAACTCTTTGTTGGAAATTCGTTTCTTTTCCCCGAAAGTTTAACGATTTGGTTGTAAATGCAACTTTTTGGTTAAATTTTTTTTTAATTTAACTATTTGGTGGCAAAAATAATCTTTTTTGGTTGAAAATGAACTTTTTTTTTGAAAATTCATATATTTCGGTAGAAAAATAATCCTTTTTGTCTAACGTTTATCAAATTAAACCAAGAAACAAATTTTTACTTTAAATTGGAAAGGTGAGAGAAGGGTCGTATTTGTGAAAATACTGCGACATAGTTTTTAAAAGGCCCCTAATTATCTGAATATAATCGTTTAAAAATGTTTTTATTCAGTAATTTATTAATATGTATACATAATTATATTTGTCGGTGATTCTGATCCAATCTCTTTTGATTATTACATTTTCTAAATAGGAAAAAAAAACAGTTTGTTAAAAAAAATTATTGAAAAAATTTGAAAAAATGTTGTTTGTTTTTACTTAAAAAATGCATAACTTACTCAATTTTAATCATTTTAACCTGAAAATGTATGACTATACTTTTGAAATAGTGTACTTTCATAACAAAAATATTACAACATGGGTGCTTTCAAAAAAGATATTTATTTGCACAGTTCAAGAGTCAACTTTATGATAAAATGATGAATCAGATTTTTGGCTTATAAATCGATTTATTATTATAAAAATTATAAAAATTGAGGAACTTTGACATGCAATACTATAAAATACAAGACATTGAAAAATGAGATATATAAAACTGTATTTTAACAATTATATTTTATTCAACACATCCACAGTATGCTCTCGCATGACGCGATGCCGTAAGTTATAAGCCATCTACAAAGAAAAAAAGTATGAAATAATCGAAAAAAAATTATTTCACTTCATATGATATACTTACGTTAAAAAGTAAACAAAAATCAATAAATTTTTTTTTTTAATTTGTCTAAAATTACTTTTTTACTCACTACGTGCACACTGGGTGTTATATACCCCATGATCTTTTTACCTCCACTGCCCAAAATTAGCTGAATATCATAGTTAAAAAATTTTTTTATTCAATAATTTATTAATATTTATACGTGATTATATTATTAGATTAGAGTCTACGATTCAATTAAAAAACTAAGGATGACAAACACGTTCTGACATGAGTGATATCCTCGTCACGTATAGTAATAGTCAATTATCAGTTTCATGCTAACGATTCACTCGGTTCGTCGTTGTTGGTGAAATATTTATCGGGTAGCTTAATTAAATTGATGGCCAAGAATTATCACGACAGCTCTTCCCAAATTAGGTCACGTCTAAGTTCTTTTGCTTTTCAATCACCTATCAGTCAAGGCACTTCTCGAAATTGGCAATTAGTTAGAACTGCTCTTTTATCATCTGTTCAGAATCCCGATAATGAAAACGATTTTTTTTTTCAAATTAGAAAAGAGAAAAAACTAAATTTCAATGAGATGTGATTGACTATGAATAGATTGAAATTCCACTTCGTAATATATTTCAAAATTAGATTTAATAATCTTCATAAACATTTGTAAAGTCGCGAAACTTGTAAAAAAAAAGTAGGCATTTATTAAATATTCTAGAATTTCTTGATTGTTTTGATATGCAAAGTGTAAAATCCTGAATTTGAAATTCAATTATTAATTCTTTAATCTTATAATTGTATTTTTTCACCTTTTCAGGATTGAAACGAATAAAATGATCCGAAAATATAAAAACTGAAAATTTTCAATCAAGTGAAATAGGGCGAAAATAGGGGAATACATTTTTTTAAAAATAAAATTAATATAAATACCATATTAAATACAATATGAAACGTTTTAGATTTCTAAAATATCAAGTCGAAATATATTGTATTTTCAACAGAATAGTTTATTTTCCAATCAAAAGAAATGAATTTTTAAAATAAAGACAAACTTTTAACAAGAGAGATGAGTTTTCAAGTTAAAAGGACGAATGGCTTAGAAGATAGTCAACTATTAACAATAATAATAATTTTTAACCCAACACTTGCATTTTCTACCAAATAGCTGAACATTCAACCAAGAAAAATGAACTTTCAAGCAAAATAAATTAATCTTCAATATAATAGCTGAATTTGTAACCAAACAGTTGAATTTTCTAGATAGCAAAATGAATTTTCAATCAAGTATAGTTTTATAATAAAAAATAATTTAAAGCAAATTAAAATTGTATTTACAAACAGTTGGATTTTTAAGCCAAAAAACGAACTTTTTACAAGACCGTTCTTGAATTTTTAATTAAAAAGGACGAATTTCATCCGAAAAGATAAATGTTGAACAAAAAAGTTAAATTTTCGACAACAAAAGAAGAGTTTTTAACAAAAAAGTTGAATTTTTATATAATTGTTCAAGTTTTAACCCATAAAGATGTATTTTCAACCATGTATTTGAAATTTAAACTGAAAAAAGATAACATTTAAAAAACAATGGTATAGTTGATATCTCATCAAAAAAAAAATTTTAATTTTAAATAAAACATAGTTCAATTAAACGAAAAAGACGAATTTTTAATAAAAGAGTTGAATACCCAAAAAAAAATGAGTTTTCTACTATAAAATATGACTTTTATCAAATAAAAAATTACTTTTCTACAATAAAAGATGAATTTTTAATACAGAAGAACGAATTTCGTATCCAAAAAGACAAATTTTTAACAAAACAGTTGAATTTTCGACAACAAAAGATGCCTTTTTAATAAAATAGTTGAATTTTTACACAAATAGGCCAAGTTTGAACCTAAAAAGATGTATTTTCAACCAAGTAGTTGGATTTTCAATTGAAAAAAGATAAACTTAAAAAAAATGGAAAAGTTGAAAAAAAGATATTTTAATTTTAAATAAAACATAGTTTAATTAAACGAAAAAGACGAATTTTTAATAAAAGAGTTGAATACCCAACAAAAAATGAGTTTTCTACTATAAAATATGACTTTTATCAAATAAAAAATGACTTTTCTACAATAAAAGATGAATTTTTAATCCAGAAGAACGAACTTCGTATCCAAAAAGACAAATTTTCAACAAAACAGTTGAATTTTCGACAACAAAAGATGCCTTTTTAATAAAATAGTTGAATTTTTACACAAATAGGCCAAGTTTGAACCTAAAAAGATGTATTTTCAACCAAGTAGTTGGATTTTCAATTGAAAAAAGATAAACTTAAAAAAAATGGAAAAGTTTAAAAAAAGATATTTTAATTTTAAATAAAACATAGTTTAATTAAACGAAAAAGACGAATTTTTGATAAAGGAGTTGAATACCCAACAAAAAATGAGTTTTCTACTATAAAATATGACTTTTATCAAATAAAAAATGACTTTTCTACAATAAAAGATGAATTTTTAATCCAGA
>NC_046666.1:6248396-6280618 GCF_010883055.1 Belonocnema kinseyi | reverse complement strand
GTACTTTATTGTACTCTAATACATTTCCCAAAGTTTCAGCTCGATATTTTATTCACAAAAAAAGTTCTTAGGTTCAAAAAAACATTCAGTGAACTGAAAAACAGTGGTCGGTAATATAGGTATTTAGCTGTGTCACATGCCCTTAAGAAAATCCAACCATTGTTTTCCATTTAAATATATTGGAAACATATTTTGAATCGGGGAAGCAAATCCCAAATGTAGTTACCGTTTTCTTGTTTTGCACGGCAGTCTGACAAGATACCTGGAATACAAAAAAAACGGTAAAGGACTTTGAAAACAGGGTTCAATGCAAACACGACACGATCCTGGTGAACGTAAAACTGTGGTGAAGGCAGGGGTACCTAATGGTTCTCGTCCCCTTCTTCGTCGGCTTTACTCTCTCACGCGATACTACGGAGATATAGTGCCGACTCTGATATACACCTACACCCACACCTACACACACGTCTCCCCCGGAATGAGAAACACACTCCATGGCGACTACCTGATGCCGCTCGGTAGTCACGTGGTCTTCCGAACGCGAAGGATGTTTGCGGGATCACGGAGTCAGTTCAGTTCAAGTCGGTCTTTCCGCCGAGAACGAGAGAGAAAGGCCGATAAATGCGTTCGGTCCTAAACACCGAGATCAGAAGAAAAAAAATCCGTGTAAATCCCAAAATTCTGGGGAGACAGACATTTTGCAAAAGAAGTCCAAAAAAAGACATCATTTTATCATTTACTGATGATGTTTCCATTAACAGAAACTCTACTGTTTCCTTGAACAGCTTGGTACCAGTGACAGTGACGTATCTCGGTTTTCCTGATAAACAAAGACACCGGGGGATTCCAATATCCTGATAATGCCCCATGACGTATTTTTTCAATCCAGATAACAATTTCGGAATAAAGGATCATCAGTGTTCTATTATCTTGTGTTGTGTCATGTTATCCTAAGCTTTCTTTCGTTGTGTCGTTATGTGCCTCAGTTGCCAGCAGCGATCGTTGAGGCCAGAAGCAGCGAGTCGTGAAAAACGAGGAACCGAGCGAGGAACGTTGTCAGACTCTTGGGGCTTTCAGAAAGTGTATTCGGATTTGTTGATGATTGCCACGGAATGCAGCTCGCAGCCTCACAGAGACCACATCCTCCTCCCGTGCCTCCAAGGCCGAGTAGACAGGTTGTCGCTGAAGCCCTGAAAAGGTCCCCCAGGCCTCCCTGCCCCACGAGGCAGGCACCTCCGCCTCCGAATACCAAACCCTGGAGGTCTGGAGAACAAGAGGTTGCGGCCAAAACTGTCGGAAGGACCGTTGTTTACGAATCAGGCAAGGACGTCGGGGAGGAGAAGGAAAGAGTTGAAGAAAATGAGGAGAAAGAGAAGATTGTGGAGCCAAAGGTTGAGGGAGAATCAAAGCCAGTTGCGAGATCTGATTCCAGAAGGCAGAATCAGAAAGAACCAAAAGTCGAGGAGGTCAAACCTAATTCGAAAATCCAGGTGACGAAGCAACTGAAAGTCGAAAAGGAATCAAAACTCCTGACGAAACTGATTAGCGAAGAGAGGCCGAAAGATTCTGATTCGAATACGAAGTTGCAGAAGAAAGAGATTGAATCAAAGTTTGTGAAAGAATCGAAATTCCTAACGAGGTCTGATTCTGCAACTAAAAAGTCAGAAGTTCAATCTTTTCCTGAGATAGAAGCCCCTCGTCAAATCCGGAGAGCTAGTGTTGAGTCAAACTTGAAAAAAGAACTCAAACCCCTAACGAGATCCGATTCCGGAAGTAAAAAGTCAGAAGTTCAATCTTATCCTGATATAGAAGCCCCTCGTCAAGCCCGGAGAGCTAGTGTTGAATCAAACTTCAGAAAAGAATCCAAAGCCCTAACAAGATCTAATTCCGGAACTGAAGACTCAGAACGGAAGGGATTTTATCCTGAGTTAGAAACCCAACGTCAAAGTCGAAGACCTAGTGTCGAGAGCCTCTTGGAGAATGAAATTTACGAATTAGTAGAAGAGTGTCGTCTCAAAAACCTCGAAAAACATGGACAAGGGGCTAAAGAGATCAGATTGGGAGACATCCACCTGGATCCCACGAGGCCTCGACTCCGTTCCCAAAAAATGAGCTTCGAGTCTAGGGAGAGGGCTAGAAGTAAAAAGGACGAGGTTGATGGGCCCCAAGTTCCCGATAGTGAAAAATTGAAACCCCTCAAAGGTCCCAAACCTCAGGTGAGACGAAATCTGCGACCACCTGTTCCGACAAGAAATAATATTGTTCCAAGTGCAGAAATGAGAGAATCCAAGGCCGGGAAATTGAAGTTTGACGAGGGAGCGAGGGTTGCGGGTCGACCCACGCTACCTCTGAAGCCCAGGCCAAGATTGGACTCATCATCGTCGACTGGTGGGATGACGAACGATGGGACCGGTAACGAGAATAAAAGTATTTCGAGTGATGACGGAGCGACGGTGGTGATTGTTGATGAATCGGAGAGGAAAGCTGTCGCTTTTAATGATGACGGGGATAATATTCATCATCAGGACTGGCTGGAAGCTGGGGTTCGTTACTCGTCGACGCAAATCACCCTCTCGGGTGACGAAGCCAGCGATCGTGTCAACGGATTCGATCACCTCGAGGACGAGGTGGAGTTCGGTGACCTCGATTTTTCCAGGTAGAGTCTGAGAGAGTATAGAACGTAGATTGTACAACTCGCCGGTTGTTACTCGTAGGAGCAAAACGACTTTCGCCACGCGACAAAAGAGAGCGGCGATTTGAGGGACGTGACGTGAGTTTGCGATGGTCAGAGGGCGATATGGTAAATTTTTGAGTTTTGATAGGATGGGGAGTTTGATGGAACTTTCGCACGGGAAGAGGTTGAATTATGATCGGGATTTGCATTGGACTAGATACTACTAGGTCATGATTGAGAGATGTAAACATTGGGTTGGGACGATTGGGTCAGGAGAAAATAGGGTTTAGTATTCACATTTCTGGTGCAGGGATCCAATTTGAGGAATTGAGAAACAAACTTTCTCAGCCTGTTTTTTTTAAATACTTCCCCTTTTTAAAAGAATTCTTCTTTTTCATCATGTTTTTTTTAATACTTCTCCTTTTTTTAATTCCTCTTTTTCACCCCTTTTTGATTTTAAGAATTAAAATTATATTATCAGCCGTGTTTTATCAAATAAAATTTTTCTTTTTTATGAAAATGTAATTGAAGTTTTCCTTATTGTCGCTTCTTACCAATCTTTTAAAAAACGTGTAATTTTAATAAACCCTGGCTTATTCTTTCGGGGAAAACATTTACTACAATCCTAATTTTTTAATTGCTTAAATAAGTAAATAATCTTCAAATATAGTTTTTTGTTTTAAGTTTAATTATTTTGTGGAAAATTCGACAATCGTATTAAAAAGACATATTTTTCGGTCTAAAATTTAACTATTTTGAATAGAAAATTCGTCCTTTTTTCTTGAAAATTGAACTATTTGGTTTTTGGTTAAAGTTTATTATTTTTGTTTCAAATTTCACCATTTCATTGAAAATTCATCTTCTTGGTTTTGAAATTACACTGCATATTTATTTAAAAATTCTACTATTTGGGTGAAAATTTAATTAATATTTTGTTGGTAATCTTAACTGTTTTGTTGAATATTTGTCTTCTTTTATTGAAAATTCATCCTTCTGGCTAGAAAATTAACTTTTTTATTTAAAATTAAATTTTTCTTCTAAAAAATCGCCATTTTTGCTTGAAATTTTTTGTTGAATTAACAACTATTGAGAATTCATCTTTTTTGTTTGAAAATTCAAATATTTTATTTCGAATTCTTCTGTTTTTGTTGAAAATTCAACTAATTTTTGAAAGATGAACTTATTTGTTAACAAAATTTGTTGAAAATTAACTAATTTTACTGAAAATTGAACTGTTTGAATGATTGAAAATATGTCTTTTCTGTTTGAATTCAACTGGTTTTGATTAATACTTAAAATTTTTTGGTTGAAAGTTGAACTACGTTGTTAAAAAATGATTTTGTTGTTTACGATTTAACCTTTTAATTGAAAATTCTAATTTTTTGGTTGAAAGATGAACTAACGTGTTAAAAAATCATTTTTTTTTTTACTCAAGATACATTAATTTAGTTACAATTCCACTTCTGCTTGAAAATTTAACTACTTTGTTCAAAATTAATTTTTTTTTACTAAATATTCATTTTTTTTATGAATTTAACAGTTTTGGATACAAATAGAAATATTTTTGGGTAGAAATGTCATATATTATATTTTTCGTTGAGAACTAATTTTGTTTTTAATTTTGAAATTCAGATATTTTGTTTAAAATTCTTCTTTTTTTGGTCAAATGTTACTGTTAAAATTTTTAATAAAAATCTTTTTTGGTTTAAAATTGAAATAATTGGTTGAAATATGAACTAATTTGTTAACAAAATTTGTTTTTTGAAAATTAATTAATTTTACTGAAAATTCAACTGTTCGAATGTTTGAAAATATGTCTTTTCTGTTTGAATTCAACTGGTTTTGATTAATAATTAACGTTTTTTGGTTGAAAGTTGAACTACGTTGTTAAAAATGATTTTGTTGTTGTTTACGATTCATCCTTTTAGTTGAAAATTCTAATTTTGGTTCGAAATTTAACTATTTTATTGAAGATTCGAATTTTTTAGTTGAAAGTTGAACTAACGCGTTAAAAAATAATTTTTTGTTGTTAAAGATAAATTAATTTAGTTAACGATTCTACGTTTGCTTGGAAATTTAACTATTTTGTTAAAAATTGATATTTTTTAAACTAAATATTTATTTTTTTGGGTGAATTTAACAGTTTTAGTTAAAAAAAAAAATAAACATCTTTTTAGTTTGAAATATCATCTATTATATTTTTCATTGAGAATTTTTTTTTTATTTTTGAGTTCAAATATTTTGTTTAGAATTTCTTCTTTTTTAGTTAAATGTTACTGTTTGAATTTTAAATTAACATCTTTTTTGGTTTAAAGTTCAACTAATTGGTTGAAAGATGAACTTAGTTTAAAAAAATCATTTTTTGTTGATGATCATTGGATATAAGTTTAACTAATTTTTTAAAAATTCGATTTTTTTAATTAGTTAATTTAACTGAAAATTTATCTTTTCGAATAGCTGAAAAATTCACCTTTCTTGGTTGAATTCAAATGTTTTTTATTTAAAATTAAAATCTTTGTTGGTTAAAAGTTCAAATAAGTTGATCAAAATTATTCTTTCTAGTTTGAAAATTAACTTTTGTTGTGGAAAATTCATCTTTCCGAGTTTAAAAGTCAACGGTTTTCAAAAGCATTCAACTTTTTAGCATGAAAACTTAATTCTTTTATTGAAAATTCATGTTTTTTTTTCTATTTTTTTTTGTTTGAAAATTTAAGTATTTTCTTTATAGAAATAATAAAAAGGTCTCCATTTTACGGTGCACTCACTTTTTTTTTGGTAGGCATAAAGTAATGAAATAACTTCAAAACATTTTTAAGTGTTGAAATTGAAGAATCTCGAATGTAAAGTTCAAGAAGTTTACATATTTTTTGTTTAGGTTTTAAAGTTAACGATTTCAATTCTGAAATATTGGGTATTGAAAAATCAGGGTGATCACTGGTCAATGAACCAGGAAACCAAGAACTGACAGTGAATTTATTTATTTCTTCCAGGAATTTTTCCATACTTACTGTATAAAACTAATTATAATTTAAAATTGTGACATTTTGTAACTTTTGTTTGAAATACGGGTAGGGACCGTTTTAACATTTAAAGTAATTTTTTTTTTTTTTAATTTAAAACCTTAATAGTAATCAGTTTTATTTTTAAAACGTTTGAAATTAAATATTTAATATGAATCAAACAATTTCAAATTAGCGAATCTTAACAATTAAAAATTGGTAAATAATAAAATAAAATATCTTTATTTGGCGGATACATTTTTGATTTCGTTTATCATTTATTTTTTAATAGAACAATTTTTTAATTGTTTATATTCGGGAATATTTTAATTAGAAAATCTTCCTGTGTCGGAAATGATCTATTATCGGTTATTTAAATAATATTATAAACTATCGAAAATTTTCTATGAAGAATTTTTTGAAATATTAAAGTATATAATATTTCTTTGTATAAGCAAACACTGTTTTAATCTTTTATTATGAGGGTCAGAGGAAAATTCACTTACTTATTAGTTATGAGAAATCTTGTCACTTTTTATCATTTTATTGCGTACGCTTGAGCAACACTTGCTGCTTACATACACGTTTATAGTAACAATTTGTTTATTTAACTTAAATTTTTAAGTTAAATAAGATTTAAATTAAATAAATAAAACTGAAATTCATTTTTTGAAATAATTTTATGTTCAAGGCGTTTAAAATTGAACAATATTTTCAATAGACGCGCTCAAAAATTTTAGTTTTGAACTTTAATCGCTTGAACTTATTCAAATTAAAAATTAAAAAGTTAGAAATTAAATCAAAATGAATAATTTAGAATTAAACGTTAAAATGTAATAAATTTATTAGATTTTATTTCGAAAAAAATATTACTTAAGACTACTAATTGTCTTAATGGCTGATCAATGCTCTCCGAAATGTTGAATTTTCAACTAAATAGTGAAATTTTTAAACAAAAATATGAATTCTCAACAAGTTACTTAATTTTTCTTCAAATAGTAAAATTGTAAACCACGAGGACTAATTTTCTATTAAAAAATATGATTTTTTAAGAAAATACATAAATTTTCAACCAAATAGTTGAAGTTTTAACTAAAAAAAGATCAATTTTAACACAAAATTGAATAGTCAAATATTCATTGAAAAAACTGACTTTTCTATATAAAACACAAATTTTCTACAAGTTTGTTGAATTTTAAAGTCAAAGAGACGAATTCTCTACAAAAAAATTACATTTTCAACCTGGAGATAATAATTTTTAGCAACAAATTTAATAGTTTATATTTAAATCAAAGAATATTACAATTTTTATTAAAAAAACAGTCGAATATAACCAAAAAATGCAAATATTCTACAAAATACTTGAATCTTCATATAAAGCAGATTAATTTTCAACGTTACAGTTGCATTTAAAAAAATTATTCTAAATCAAAAAAGGCTAACTGTTTACATAATACATATATTTTCTACCAAATAGTTCAATTTTGTACCAGGAGGATTATTTTTATAAAAATACGATTTTTCAGGATACCAAAAACGCATTTTCTAGAAAACAGTTAAATTTTGAACCAAATAGTTGAATTTTATACCAAATTGTGAAATTTTCATGTCAAAAATATTCATTTTCTGTAAAACAGATGGTCTGTCAAACCGAGAATATGAATTTCAGAAAAAAAAAGTTAATTTATATAGAATGAATCAGTTGAGTTTTCAATTTAAAACCTAAATTTTCTGTTTAAATAAATAATGTTTAACCACTAAAATAAAAACTAATTTTCAACTAAATTATGAATCTTCAATAAAAAATGAAGTTTTAAAATAGTAGTTCAATTCTGGTACAAGGAGTTTAATTTTCAATCTAAAAAGATTAACTTTAGCGAAAAATGTAATTGTGGATATTTCAACAAAAATAATTTCAATTTAAAATAAAAAATAGGTGGATTTAAGAGATTAATTTTCAACCAAACAATTGCATTTTTAAATAAAAAATTGATTTTCTATCAATAATACTTGAATATTTAATGTGAAATCAATTTCAAATTCCCGAATCTAAGCAGTTAAAAAATTGTTTAATAATAAAATAATTAAGCAAATTACGTTTATTTGATGAATATATATATATTTTTTTTTTCCAAAAATATACACAAGTTTTTAACCAGATAGTTGAGTTTTCTACCAAAAAAGGCGAATTTTTAAAAAATTAAAAAATTTTCAGCTAACTATTTTGAATATTGTATGTGATGTTAGTAAAAATTTAATTATTTTTTTCGTTTTTATACTATTTTAAACTAATAATAGATCAATTTTTAACCAAAAATAGTGTAATTAAGTTTCGGTTGAGAATTAATTTTCAATAAAAACGAATTTTTTGCAAAACAGTTTAATTTTGTAGCAAATATTTGAATTTTATATCAAATTATGGAATTTCAAGCCAAAAAGACGAATTTTCTATTTAAATAAAGTTGAATTTTCAACAAAATAGTTATTTTTTCAGTTAAAAAAAATTATAACAACCAAAAAACGAATTTTAAACTAAATTATGAATCTTTAATTTAAAAAATGAAATTTTAAGCAAATATTTCAAGTTAAAACCAAAAAGTTCAATTTTTAATCGAAAAAGATGAATTTTCGACGAAAAATGTAATAGTTGATATTTAAAAAAAAAAGTTTTTAATTCAAAATTAAAAAATAAACAGTTGGATTTAAAGATCAAAGACAAATTTTCAACAACATACTTGGATCCTCTACTAAAACAGATTTATTTTCAAACAAACAGTTGCATTTTTAAACTAAATATTTATTTTTTAACAAAAATAAGCATTTTTAACCAAATGCATCAAATTGCTTCATTTTCGAGCATAAAATACGAATTTTTAATTCAAAAAATTTAATTTTTAGCCAAACGGTTTCGTTTTTAAAGACAAATTGTAAAACAAAATTTCAAATTATCCAGCCAAGAAGAAGAAATTTTTAACAAAAATTTGAGTTTTCAACCACAAAAAATGACTTAACAAAATTGTTAAATTTTCAACAATTTAAGTTCATTTTGAAGCAAATAATAAAAATTTTTAATAAAAAGGTGAATTCGTAATGAAAAATTTAATAGAAGAGTAGACCGCAACTGAGATGAATGGATTTTTAACAAAATAGATAGATTTTCTTATTGGATTATATTCATTTAGTTCTCATTTAAGTGGAAAAATGAGAAAAATTGTGAAGCCTGCAATATTAAATATGAATTTTTATCATTCATACGATAAAGAATTACATTTTAAATAAATATTGAAGTTCATTTTTAATATTTAAAAAATATTACGAGACTATTTCGACACTAATTTTTTTAATTTTGTGTCACTCTTTAGACTATTTTTAATATATAAAATTAGTCCGATGCATTCAACCAATAAAAACTACACTTAATATTTTTATCACGTTACAACTAAACAAAAAATATAACCAAGGATTACCATGAATCATCAATATTCATGACCCGACATTTTTCTCATACCAAATTACGTATAACGAAGGCCGAAACTAAACTAGTAGACCTCTCCTTCGAAAAGACAAAAATAAACTTGCAGTAACTTTACTCCATTTTCCCACCTTCCTTTTAAATCCATTCTATTAAGAATAATAAGACGCATTTCAGACTGCAAGTTCGACCGGAAGTGTGCCAATGTCAGCCTAACAAGCACATACATAAATTATAATAAAATTATCATATTTTATAGGCTGCTAAAAACAAAAAGATCGTTTTCCATCCGCTATTAATTCAGGGTTGAGAGTCCGTTCCGATTTTTTTTTTTTGCGTAATCCCCCGTTTCCCTCTTTTTTTTTTTAAACAGTTCCGATTCCTTTTTTAAGAATCATAAACAGAAATTAAAGACGCTAGTCGCAATAGATTCAATCGAGAAACTAAAACCAAAAGGGAAAGCAATTTAATTATTTATTTTAAATAAATATAATGTAGGTACTAATATTTAATTAGAATTAAAAGGCTTCAAGTTCCTAATATTTCTACTGAAAATATTAGATTTTCAACTAAGTAAATGTTTTTTCAACCAAATAGTTGAATTTTAACCAAAAAGAATGAATTTTCTACCAGAAAAGAAGAATTTGCCACATAAGAGATGAATTTTTAACTAAAGTGATGATTTTCAACTGAAAAGATGAATTTTTAACAAAATAGTTCAACTTTTCACCAAGTATTTTAATTTTTAATAAAAAAATATGAATTTTGAATGAAAATTACATATAGTTGAATTCAACCAAAAAATATGAGTTGTCTACAAAATGGTCAAAAATATAGTTACTTTTTTAACCAAAGAGATTAATCTTCTATCATCAAAGATTTTTCAGTCCAGAGAGAAATAAAATTTCTACCAAACTGTTGAATTTTGAAGCCGAAAACACAAATTTTGAACAAATCAGTTATATTAAATTATCCAAAAAGTTGACTTTTCTAATTAATTATTAAATTTCTCCGAGCCAAAAAGACGAAATTTCAGCAAAACAATTTAATTTTCAACCTGAATAGTATTTCAAACAAAAAGTTAATTTTTAACTAAATATTTGAATTTTCAACCTAAAAAGAGGAATTTTCAACCAAATTGTTGAATTTTGAAGCTAAAAAGACGAATTTTCAACTAATAATTTCAAATTTTAAACAAAAATGGAATGTTTAAATTTTCAAGTGTACAAAATTAATTTAAAAGAAAACGAATTTTCATAAACATAAGTCAATTTTTAACCAAAAAAGACGATTTTCACAACAACAACAACAAAAATGGATTTTTAAGTAAAGTTATGAATCTTCAAAGAAATTAATTGTATACAAAATTATTTCAACTTTGAAGTAAGTCATTTATTTTCAAAAAAAAAAAAAAAAAAAAGATTTCTCAACGAAAAACGTAATAGTTCATATTGCAACCTAAACCGAATTTAATTTTAAATTACAAATATGTAGTTTAATTGAGCCAAAAAGACGAGTTTTCTAAAAAATAGTTGAATTGTTAATTTTCAACCATATATTTTACTTCTCTACGAAACTGTAAAGTTTTCAAGTCAAACGAAAAATTTGTTACAAAACAATTTAATTTTTATATGGAAAATGTGAATTAAAAAAAAAATTTTTTTGAACAATATAGTTAAATGTTTAACCAAAGAGATGAATCTTCACCCATGAAAGAATTTCAGTGACGGAAGAAAACAAATTTGAACTAAACTGAGATCAGTCATTTTCTTGGTTGAAAATTAACTTTTCTGTTGAAAGTTAAACTGTTGTGATTACAAATTTAACTAATAGGTTAAAAATTCATTTTTTTTAAGTTAATTTTTGAAACTGAAAATTTAATGATTGCGGTTTCGGTCGAAAAAGGTCTGTTTGAGTTTTTAAAATTCCACTATTTGATAATAATCTGTTTTTTTGTTTGTTCAAAATTAATTTTTTCGTCTGAAAATGTATTTTCCATTTTTTATAGAAAATTAATATTTTTAATTGATAATTGAGCTGTTTTGGTTTGAGGATTCATCTATTTTGTTCAAAATTCGTCTTTGTTGTTGAAAATTCAACAATTTGGTAGAAAATTAAAGTATTTGGTTGAAATTGAACCTTTTTTAGCTGCAAATTCATATTTTTTGTTTAAAAATCTAATCATTTTGATAGAAAACTAAAATTCAACAATTTTGTTCCAAATTCAATAATTTTGTTGAATTTTTTTTTTTGAAGAACTTTAATATTTTTAGTGTAAAATGCATCGTTTTGATTGATAATTGAACTATTTGGTTAAAAGATCGTTTTATTCGGTTAAAAATTTATTTTGGTTTTGTTGAAGATGTATCATTTTAATTATTTAATTTATGCTTGAGGATTCATGTATTTTGTTGAAAATTCATCTTTTTTGGTTAAAAATTCAACAGTTTGATAGGAAATTAAACTAGTTGTTTGAAAATTAACTTTTTTGTTAAAAATTCAATGATTAGGTAGAAAATTCAACTATTTATTTAAAAGTAAAACGATTTACTATTTAAAATTTTTCTATTTGGTAGAAGATTTGCTTTTTTATAAACTATATATTTTTGTGTTAAAACTTTAACGATTTTGTAGATAATTCGTCATTTTGGCTTCAAAATTCAACAATTTTGTTGAAAATTCACTAATGTTTTTCAAGTTCGTCTTTTTTTATATAATATTAATCTTGTTGAAAATGAACAGTTTTTGTGGAATATTCTTTTTTTCTAATTCAAGAATTTGGTAGAAAGTTCAACTATTTTGTTGAAAGTTCACTTTTTGTTAAAAATTCATATTTATTGGTTACAAATTCAACAATTTTAGTAGAAAATTAAACTATTTTGGAAGAAAATCAAAATATTCAGTAGAAAATTAACTTTTTGTTTTTTGAAATCACATTTCGGGTCTCTCAGTCTTTTTTGTGGAAAATTTATCTTTGTCGTTGAGAATTGAACTACTGTTTGGTTTACAGTTCGTTTTTTTTTTGTTAAACATTCAAAAATTTGTTACAAAATGAAACTGTCTGTTTGAAAATCAACTTCAGGGTGGCCGCTGGACCGGGAAATGACAGTGAATTTATTTCTTGACCGGGAATTTTACGAATTTTGAAAAGATAAATTTGTCCAAGTTTGATGTTAACAGTTTTGTAAATAATTAAAGCATAAAAAACTGAACAATAATTTATTTGACAAAACATTTCTAAATCCGTTCAAAATTTGAGAATTTCCAGATTGTAACTGTTTGAATTCGAAAGTCTTGATACGAATTGAAATTAATATAATATCATTTATTCATATAATTATATTTTTAAATAACAATTTTAATGATTCATCAATAAAATATTTTCAATTCAAATCTTATAGTCTTCCTTTATATTATTTTTTATATTTTATTGAATAAATATAGCCATTAAAAACTTCAATGTTCATTTAAAACGAGTAAATTGAATACAAATATATGGAAAAGCAAACAATTGGAAACTGAATTGTTTTACATGGGAAGCTTTGAATCTTTAGATTTTCGAAGAACTTTTAAACTTTTAGCGTTACAATTTTAATTGTTCTATGTAAAAAATGTTCAATTTGTAAGTAATATTGTTAAATTTTTACGTATAAATAACTATAGAAAACTTATAATTAACCGAATTTTTCCTACAACTTTTGAAAAATACTTCAAATTAAAAAAAAATTCTTAAAATCTTCCAGGTTTTGTTTTGGTCATTTTGGAAATCTCTTAAAATCTTTTTAAATTTTCTGTTACAATAATTTTTCAAAATGAAAAATTATTTTCAATTTTCCTAAGAATCTTCAGAAACTGTTTCTATTCTGTTTCAGCCTTTCACAATTCTTAAAAGGTTTCTAAATTCTTTGGTTGAAATCGGCAAATTTTTTCGAGTCACAAACTTCGTGTCAATGATTTGAAATCATTTCAAGTTCTTTTAATTTAAATATTTTTTAAACTTCTAAATATCTCTTAAAATTAATATAATTTTTTCTACAAATGATAAGTGTTCCTATTGTTATTTATGAATTCAAATTTTATGGATTTTTTTTTAATTTTTAGGATTTTATAAAAGTTGTAGGGAATTCAATTCATTTAGAAATATGTTTACACGTTTCGAAAAAATGTCAACAATGATTTTAAATTTGGAAAAATATAAAACCACTTCTAGATTTCTCAATATATTGAAATAAATTTTTTAAGTTTTTACGAATGCTTAAGGGCATGTGATACTTACAGTTTCCCCGGCTTTTTTTCCACAAAAATGAAAATTTTTAAAAACTGAATTCGGAGATGCTATAAAATATCATAACGAACGTTCCCGGACTCTTTTTTGAGGGATAATAACAAAAAAAATTATTGTGCTATATAAAAATTTTATGCTTATGTATTATTTTGAGGTTACGTCGTTTTTCATCTCTGTCTTTCCGATAATCTGGAAATTATTTATGAAATAAACTTTTTTGATTGCTTGCAAAAAGGGTTAATTCCGGGAGATTAGTTACTATGTTTATTTGCAAGTCCGAATTTTTCGGCCAAAAATATTGTGTAATTTGGAAGTAACGCACAGGAGAATTGTAACATACATAACCTCCAAATGTACATACGTTGTTAGCAATATCAAAAAATTTTTTGAAAAAAAAAACACAAATAAAGTGTGTGGGGACGTCCGTTAGCATGTTCGCTATCATTTCCCAAATTTTTAAGACAATATATTGATTATTAAAGAAAAAAAACCGTCGGAACCTAAAACTGGTAAAATCGACAATTTTCTAAGTATCACATGCCCTTAAACTATTTAAATTGAAAATAATTTAACTTCTAATTTGAAAACTTTTAAGTTAAAAAAAATTATTTTACATGCTTTAATTGGTCTAGCTTAAAACTACTTGAAAAAAATATAATTTTGAACATTTTTAAAGTTCATTGAACTCTATAATTTATAAAAGTTCTAAATTTGGCAGTTTATCTGCATTTCATTAAAAAAAATCAATTGAAAAGTGTTAGTACCTTCAATTTTATACGTTTAAATTTAATTTGTTGTCTATCACTTTAATTGGAGAAATGTTTAGAATAGAGTTCGATTTTTTCAATTTCGTTGACCTTGAAAAATGTTTGCGAACCGGATAAAAACCGTGAAATGACTAGGAATCTTTTTCTTTGATTAAAACGGCCACCCTGAATTTTTTTGTTGAAAATTCAACAATTTAATAGGAAGTTCAACTAACCGTTTGAAAATTAACTGTTTTGTTAAAAAATGTAATTGTTTTTTAGTAAATTCAACTGTTTGGTAAAAACTTAACTATTTACTTGAAAATTGATCTACCATTTGGTTGAACTTTTAACGATTTAAAGGTAACTTTCTTGATCCAGAATTCTCGTGCTATTTATGTAAATAACACGTTCGTTCCGCAACACTGCTTCGACCCAGGTTGCTGATCAATCTCTCTAGCAATCACCCCAAGGGAAGAACCTCACGAAGTCGTTATTTAAGGTTCCCCACTCGGGTCCAGTAGTAGCCAAGGTCTTTGTTTCAGGCGTCATTCACTCTACTGACACTCTTTTTATTAACTATTTGCCGCCATACTTTCCTGTCCTGGCATACTTCTCTAGCTTTTTTTATGTCCATGCATTTTTTCATGCAGGCTCTCGTGTTTCTGTGACTTCTTATGTCTCTTCTTAGTAGGGTCTCATTCACACATTCTAACCATTCTTTCCACGGTCTACCTCTGGGCACGTAGCCATTTACTTTACCTTGATACACTTGTTTCGTTAGTCGTTCATTTGGCATTCTCTCAACATGTCCGATTTTGTTAAAAATTCTTTTATCAGGGGTTAATTTTTGTTAAATTTTGTTAAAAATGCATTATATTTCTACTTTAAATCTTAGGAATTGAAATATTTAATTTCTATTTTTTGTCATAAGTTTTCTGCTCCGCAACTGGAAATCGTTGACGGTAAGAGCGAATTAGTCAGGAATAGTCGCAAAACAAGATATCTTTCTGAGCATCATGAGTCACGGTTTTGATAGTTTTTCATTCCGAGAAGGAGCAATCAATTCAGAGGAAACGATTGAAAGGAACGAACGAATGAACCGACCACCTCGTGGCTCCCTATTATAACGGTAATATCATCTCATTTCTGTTGCAGTATACTTGAGAGGATAGCGATGTCTTCCTTCCAAGGATTGCCGCCGCTGCCACGGAGCCTCAGTGGATTCAATCTCAACAGTGGAAGGGGAGAAGCAGGTGAACCACCTCCACCTCCGACGAGATCATCGAGCAAGACTCCGAGGAACGCAAAAACACCTACGAATCTGTCCCAATCCGGCTCAAGACCCTCGCCACCTGCGAGACAACTCACCACCCTTGACACCCAGTTGGCCATCCTCAGGCGAGAAATGGTAACTGCCAAATTATTTTCTAATTTTATCCTTACTCAGTCAAATCCCAGATCTTTCTTATTTTTTTTTTTATACTGAAACAGATGGATTTTCAACAACAACAAAAACATTGATTTTAATCCAAATAGTTTAATTTTTAACCAAAATGATGAATCTTGAACTAAAAAAATTAATTTTGAACCAAGTAGTGTTGAATTTTCAACAAAAAAAGACTAATAGTTGCTATTGGAACGGAAAACCAGGAATTTGACAAAGTTGTAGAAGAAAAATCTGTCCATGTTCGATTTCAATAGTTTTTAAATAATTAGTTGAATTTTTATGTTTTTCAATTATGCTATTATTTAGCTTACAATTCGTAATTTAAACATTTTTTTACATTAAAAATCTTCCATTTAAAATTTTTATTTTTAATTTTACATTTTTAATTTAAAGAATTTTTAAATGCTTTCTTAAAGACTTGGACAAATAAAAAATAAAAGCCTTTGTTGTTGACAATTTTGGATAAAAAACTTTTTTATTTAATAAATACATAAATTTTTTTTAATTTATCTGTACTTTAAGTAATAAAAAGTGAACAAAAACGATTTGACAAAACAATTTTAAATCAGTTCAAAATTTAAGAATTTTCAGATTTTAACGGTAAAACTTAAACGGTTTCAATTTGAAAGTCTTAGTCATTAAACAAATGTGAGCGTGTGACTAAAAGTTTATAAACTATAGTTTATTATTTTCAACCTAAAAAGATTAATTTTTAACAAAGAATGTAATGGAAGATATTTAAATAAAAAAAATTTTTTATTTGAAGTTTAAAAATGCTGTTAAATTTAACGAACAAAAAGAATTTAGCACACAATGCTTGAATCAACTAAAATAGATTAATTTTAATCTAAAAAGTTGCCAAAAATACGAATTTTCTACAAAAGAGTTGAATTTTCAACAAAATATGTTAATTTTTTACAAAAAAGACAATTTTTCATAAATTTAAATAAATTTTCAAAATTGTCAACCAAATAGTTAAATTTGCTAATAATTTTTGGAATTTTCAAGCAAAAAACTTTATTTTCTACGAAACAGTTAAGATTTAAAAAAAAAAGTTTTTTATTTGAAATGAAAAAGTTGGATTTAACAACACAACATTTTTTTCATTCTTCAATACCCAACTAAAACAGATTATTTAAATACCGAACAGTTGCATTTTTAAGACAAAAAAAATACATTTTCTACCAAAAAAGACGAAATTTACCAAAATAAATAAAATTACAACCAAGTAGTTCAATTTTCTTTCCAAATATTTAGTTTTCGAGTCGAAAATACAAATTTTCTACAAAACAGTTGCATTTTTAACCAGGAAATACTTATTCAAAAAAGAAAATTGTGTAATTTTTGATATTTAAACTAACATAGATTTTTATTTGAAATAAAACACAAAGTTTTAAACTAATTCATTAATTAGATTTTTAATGATAAGTATTAATTTCCACGTTCGATTTTAACATTTTTTCAATAATTAGTGGAATTGTTATGGGTTTCAATTATTCTATTATTTAGCTTACAATGCGTAAATCAAAATTTTTGTGTTTAAAAAATTTTCCATTTAAAATTCGTATTTCTAAGCTTACATTTTTAATTTAAAGAATTTTAAAATGCTTTCTTAAAGACTTGAATAAATAAAAAATAAAAGCCTTTGATGTTGGAAATTTTGGATAAAATCCATTTTTATTTAATAAATAAATAATTTTTTTTTAATTTATCTGTACTTTAAGTAATAAAAAGTGAACAAAAACTATTTGACGGTTTCAATTTCAATTTCAAAGATTAATTTTTAACAAAGAATGTAATGAAAGATATTTGAATAAAAAAACATTTTTATTTAAAATTTAAAAATGCAGTTAAATTTAATAAAAAATATTTTATAATAATAATATATTCTTAATTAAAGGATTTTATTAAATTAAAAATATTGTTTCAGTCTAAAATATTCAATTTGAAATTTTTAAATAAACAAAAGATTAATTATTGAATTTTTAGCAATATTTGCATTTTTATTTAAAACAAGCAAATTGAAACCAAATATTTAAAATTAAAAAATCTTTAACTGAATTGTTTGACATAGAAAGCCTGGAATCGTTAAAAATTTGAAGACGCTTTAAATTTTGAAGGTTACAATTTTTATTTTTGTATTTGAAAAATGCTTAACTTGTAAGTGAAATTAAAAATTTTTTTATGTATAATTTAAAAATGAACATTTGTGGAAAATTTTTTAATAATTTAAAGAGATATTTAGGAGTATTAAAAATATTACAAATTATCATGCAAATTTAAAAAAAATGAAAAATGATTTTTAATTTTCCTAGGAATTTAAAGAAAATGTTTTTATTCTTTTAAAACCTTTCACAATTGTTGAAAAGAATCTAGTTTTTTTGTTTAAAATCTGCGAAAATCTACATTTTTGTTTTATATTAGGCTATCATTTCAAGTTTTATATTAAGTTTGAATCTTTTTAAAACTTTTAAATATCTCTTAAAATTACTCAAATTTCGCCTACAAATAATAAACTTTCAATTGTTATTTATACATCCAAATTAGAAAGAAATTTTCTAAAATTTGCAAGATTTTCTGAAAATTGTAGAAAAAATTCAATTAATTTTGTCAGATATTTAGAAGTTCTGAAAAAATTTCCAAAACAATTTTAAATTTAAAACAAGTTCTAGATTTCTCAAGATTTTGAAATAAAATTTTGAAACTTTCCTAGGATGTTTAAACTATTTAAAAAGAAAATAATTTAATTTCTAATTTAAGAAGTGTTCAGTTAACATTTTTTCAATTTATCAATATTTAATGAAAAATATTGAAAAATGTTACTATCTTCAATTTTATACGCGTAAATTGTTGAGAAAACAAAATTTTGTAATTAAAAACTTTAAAATTTCAATTTTAAAAGTTCAAAATCTAACAGTTCCACTTTTAATGCTTTCATTTGCAGCTCAGTTTCTATTACATCGAATGGAAAATTGTTCAGCTTTAGTGTTCCATTTTTTCAATTTCATTGACCTTGAAAAATGTTTGTGAACAGAGAAAGCACCGGGAATTTATTTCGTCGATTAAAACGGTCACCCTGTATTTCAACCGAAAAACATTTTAATTTTTAAGTAAGAACAGTTGAACTCAACCAAAAAAGACGAATTTTTAAAATAGTAGTTGAATGCTCAATAAAAAAAAAAAAAAAAAAACATTTTGAACAAAGTAGATGAATTTTTAACTGAAAAAGATTCAATCTCAACGAAAAATTAAATAGTTGTCATTTCAACATAAAAGGATTTCAATTTTCAATTTCAATTTGAAAATTTTCTACACAAAAAAAAATCGAATTTTCAACCCGAAAATATGAGTTCCTTAAAAAAGTTTATCTTCAACCAAGTGGTTGAATTTTATACGAAAGTGTTGAAATTTCAAATGAAAAAAAGCGATGAATTTTCTGCAAAACATGTGAATTTTTAACCGAAAAATATTAATTTTGTACAAAAAAGTTAGTTTTCCACCAAGCAGTTAAATGATTTACAATTTCTTAATTTTTAAAAATAAAACACATACATTTTCAACCAACTAGCTGAATTTTCAACTAAAAAAAGTCTCCACCAAAGAAAAATAAGTTTCATCTAAAATTACACCCAGATGGCCATCCTCAGGAGAGCAGGGTGGCAGCTGGATCGAGAACCTGAAAAACCGGAAAATGATCTGGAATTTGTTAAGACTGGGAATTTTACAAATTTTCAGAAGAAAAATCTGTCGCAAGTTCGATTTCAACACTTTTTTAAATATTTAGTAGAATTGATATATTTTTCAATTATGATATCTTTCAGTTTATAATGCACAATTCGAAACTCTTTTACCTGAAAACTTCTCTATTTTAGATTTTTATTTTTAAGCTTATATTTTTAATTTAAAGAGTTATCAAGAATTATCAATTTAAAGAATTATCAATTAACGTGTAGTCTTGAAGACTTGAATAATTAAAAATTTAAAAAGTTTGAAATTGAAAATTTTTGATAAAAAACAGTTTTATTTTATCAACCCTAAATATAAATAAATAATTTTTTTAATGAATCTGTACTTTAAGTAATAAAAACGGACTAATAATTGATTTTATAAAACGATTCTAAATTCGTTGAAAGTTAAAGAATTTCCAGATTCGTAATTAATTCCTAATTACAGGCTTTTATTAAAATAAAAATATTGTTTTAGTCTAAATTATTCAATTTTTAACCCATTTATTGAAAAAAAATGTTGATTAAGAATTGGATAATTATTTGATATTTAGCAATATTTGACTTATAATTTAAGGCGACTAAATATTGAAGCCAAATATTTAAAAGTATACAATTTAAAACTTAATTGTTTGACGTAGAAAGCTTTGAATTTTTAAAATTTTGGAAAGCTTTTAACATTTTAACGTTACCATTTTTATTGTTCTACTCAATAAAATGTTTAATTTCTAAACGAATTTGTCGAATTTTGAGGTATAAATAATAATTGAACACGTTTTATTTGTAGAAAAATTTGTGTAATTTTAAGAGATATTTAGAAAACTTAAAACTATATCAAATAATTTAAACAAAGTTTGTGAAAAAAGTTTTCAGAACTTCTAAACATTTTATAAACTGAATAAAATTTTTCTTACAATTCTAAGAAAATCTTAATTTTTTTTTAAAATCCTTTCATTCTTCCCGAGTCGTTTTTAATAATATTTGAAACCTCTTAAAATATTTTTGAATATTCTGTTAAAATAATTTTTCAAAATCAAGAATCATTTTCAATTTTCCTTGGAATTTTAAGAAAATATTTTTATTCGTTTGGAGCCTTTCACAATTCGTAAAAAGTCTCTAAAGTTTTTGTAAACTGCAAAATTCTAAATTTTATATTAAATAAAATAAACATAAACACAATAAACGTTACAAATAAATAAATTTTTTCTGTAAACACACTTCGTTAAAATTATTTGAAATCATTTCAAGTTCTAAATTAATTTTTAATCTTTTTGAAACTTCTAAATATCTCTTAAAACTACCCTAATTGTTTCTAAAAATAATAAGCGTTCAATTGTTTTAAGAATGCTTAAACTATTTAAAATGAAAATCATTTAAATTCTAATTTAAGAATTTTTAAGTTGAAAAAAATATAAATTTTTAAATATTTAATGGCCTAAAATAACTGAATAATATAATTCTGACAATTTTTAAAGTTCATTGATTGATTCTTTAATTTAAAGTATTGAAAATGTTAACCTGGATTTATGCTTTGGGAACTTAATCAAAATCTTTGAACTCTATAATTTATGAACGTTAAAAATTCTGAATTGTGCAGTTTAAATTCATTAAACTTGGAATTATTCAGTTCAAAAGTATTGGTAGTTTATATGTGTAAATTATTTAACAATTCAATAGAAGATTTTTTAATTTAAAAACTTTTAAACTTCAATTTTAAAAATTCAAGAGTTCCAAATTATTTTCTAATTTTATCTTTACGAAGTCAAATTCCAGACCTTTCTTATTTTTCTACTGAAAAAGCTGGATTTTCAACAATAAAAAAACATTAATTGTGAACCAAATAGTTGAATTTTTAACCAAAATTATGAATCTTGAACTAACAAAAAAAATTAATTTTTAACCAAGTAATTGAATTCTCAATAAAAAAAGAGGAATTCTCAACGAAAAATGTAATAGTTGCTTTCTCAACCGAAAAATATTTTAATTTTTAATGAAGAACAGTTGGACTCAACCAAAAAAAGACGAATTTTTAAAATAGTAGTTGAATCTTCAACCAAAAAAAACAACACATTTTTAACAAAGTAGTTCAACTTTTAACGAATTAGATGAATTTTTAACTAAAAAAGATTTAATCTCAATGAAAAATTAAATAGTTGAAATTTCAAAATAAAAAGATATCAATCCTAAATAAAAAAAGTCCAATTCAACCAAAAAAGACGAATTAAAAAAAAAGTTGAATCTAAAAGCAAAAAGGATTAATTTTCAACCAAGAAAGTAAAAATTTTCAAGTAAAATAGTCGAATTTTTTGACAACAAAAAATCGAATTTGCGTCCTAATATTTAACAAAAATTTGATGAAATACTTATAAAAAACGAATTTTCTGCAAAACATGTGAATTTTTAACCAAAAAATATGAATTTTCAACAAAAAAGTTAATTTTTCACCAAGCAATTGAATGTTTTACCGTTTCTTAAATATTTAATAAAATACATAAATTTTCAACCTAATAGTTAAATTTTCAACTAAAAATTATCAATTTTAAATAAAAAATGTAATAGATGAATTTTGAACTAAAATTATGAATCTTCAACCATGATATTAATTTTTAACAAAGCATTTCAACTTTTAACCAAGTAGTGGAATTTAAAAATAAAAGAGGAATTCTCAACGAAAAAATAATGTAGTAGTTTATATTTCCCCGGAAAAAAATTAAAATTTTAAATCAAGAACAGTTAAATTCAGCAAAAAAATGCGAATTTTGAGGGAAATAGTTGAATTCTGAACAAAACAAAAGATTAATTTTTTACACAAAAAAGAACGGATTTTCAACATAAATACATTAATTTTGGACCGAATGGTTTAATTTTCAACTAAAAAATTTGCCCACTTTTTGAATTTTTATCCAAATTTTAATTTGAAGTCAAAAACAGTGGAATTCAATCCAAAATGTTCAACCTAGAAAGATTTTTCTGCCAAGAAAGTGAACAAAAGTTTAACCAAATTGTGGAACTTTTGAGTAAAATAGAGGAATTTTCTACAAAAGAGGTGAATTTTAAACCAGAAAATATGAGTTTTTAACAAAACAAAAAAAAATCTTCCAACAAATAGTTGAATATTTCACAGAGGATTTTCCTACATAATAAATTAATTTTTATTGAAATAGTTGAACTTTCAACGAAAAAATGAATCTTTTATCAAAAATAGAATAGTTAATTTTTCAGCTTAAAAAGCTAGTTTTCAACCAAAGAAATTAATTTTCGTCTAAAATTATACATTTGACAGCCAGTTGGTTCTCCTCAGGAGAGAAGTAGTAGCTGTCAAATTATTTTCTAATTTTATCTTAAACCCCGTTGAATTTTAAAATAAAAAATTATTTTTTTACCAAAAAAAGTTGAATTTTCAAGAAGATATTTATATCCCTTCCCATAACAGACGCCATTTTAACGAAACAGTTGAATTTTTAACCAAAAAATATTAAATTTCCATCCGAAGAGATAAATTTTCAAACAAAAGGGGAAAATTGTCAAACAAGAAAGATTTTTCGACAAAACAGTTAAATTTTCAATAAAAATGGATGAATTTTAAACAAAATTGTTGAAATTTTAGGAAAATAATTAAATTTGTAATAAAATAGTTAAGTTTTCAACCCAAGATTAATTTTCTACCAAAAAAGACTGGTTTTCAACAAAATGCAACAAAGTAGTTTAACTTTTAATCAACAATCAAATTTAATTTAAAATCAAAGACGGTTGAATTCAACCAAACAGATTCCTTTTTAATCCAAATAGTTGCATTTTTGCCCAAAAAAGGTGCACTTTCTACGGAAAAAGATTAATTTTGTTGCGAAAAGGACAAATTTTGAGCCAAGAAATATTTTTCAGTCAAGAATTAAATAAAATTGAACCAAATTGTCGAATTTTCGAATAAAAAGATGACTTTTATACATAATACATAGTTGAATTTTCAGTTCGGAAATATGAATTTGCAACAAAGAAATTTATTTTTAACCAAGTGTTCAAATTATTAAAAAATAAGTTAAATTCTGAAAATAAAATATATTAATTTTTCAACCGGAAAATATGAATTTTCCACAAAAAATGTATTCGTGGGCTTATTAACAAAGCAATAAAAAAAAAATAGTTGGATTTACTTATTGCTTTCTATTAATCTATTTCTTATTGAAGTGAAATAGATAGAAAAAGCGAAAAAACTGTGTGGGCCTGCAGAAATAAATAGGAATGTCTTACATGTTTGAAGCAAAAATTAAAAATTAAAATTTGAATTTTGCCGCGTAATTATGTCAGTTTTCTCAGCATTCTTTATTTACCACCAAATATTTGAATTTTTAAGCAAAAGAAAAAAATTTTCAACAAAATTATTGTCGTTTCAAACCAGAAAGAAGCATTTTCAACAAAAAAGTTAAATTTTAATTTCAAAGAATCAAATTTCTTACAATACAGCTGAATTTTAAATCGAAAAGATTAATTCTTTTATTTAAACATACGAATTTTCAACAAAACAGTTGAATTTCCAATCCAAAAATATGACTTTTTAAATAGTTAAATTTTAGACAAAATAATTGAATTTTTAAAATAATAGTTGTATTTTTTTTTAATAATTAAATTTTCAAAATAATATTTGTATTTTCTACTTAAAGAAAATTATCAACCTAATAGCTGAATTTTAAATAGAAAAGATAAAATTTCAGCCAAAAATGGAACTGTTCAGCTTTAAGTTAAAAAAATTAATATTCAACAAGAAAAAATGAATTTTTAACCAAACATGTAATGGTTTATATTTCAATCAAAAACAGATTTTTATATAAAATGAAAAACAGTTGGAAACAACCAAAAAATATTTCGATTTTATTTAAAAAATAGTTGAATTAAAAAAAATATATCAACAGAACAGTTGAATTTTCGATAAAAAAGTGAATATTTAAAGAAATAGTGAAGTTTTCACCAAAATAATAAACTTTTCAACCCAAAAACCGAATTTTAAACGAAGAAGTTAAATTTCAAAGCCTAATAAAAGGCCTAAAAACCTAATTAAAGACTTTAAAGACACGAATTTTGTTTGAATTTTAAATCCAAAAGGAAGAAAAGTTATGAATGTTTAACAAAGCAGTTACATTTTCACGCGCAAAGCAATACTTTTCAACAAAATAGTTGGATTTTTGACAAAATAATTAAATTTTAACTAAAATAGACCAATTTTTAACTAAATAGGTCAATTTTTAATAAACTTGTAAAAAAAGAAGTTTTCAGTCCAAAAAACTAATTCTAAACCCCTCAATTCGAAACATGTAATAGTTGATATTTCAACCAAAAAATTTTTTTTTAATTTTAAATGAAAAACAGTTGAAAACAACCCCAAAAAGTTATTTTTCGACCTAAAATGACTAATTTTTAACAAAACATTTAAATTTTCAAATATAAAAGATCATATTTCAAATAAAAAAGATTTGAATTATAAATCATAAACAGTTTAGATCAACCAAGAAATATTTAAGTTTTAAGCAAGACGAATTATCAACAAAAAAGTTTAATTTCCCACCCAAAAATATGAATTTTTATCCAGAAAGTTAAGTTTTAACTAAGCAGTTGAATATTGTCCCAAAATAATAAACTTTTAACCCAAAAAAATGAATTGTAAACAAAATAATTAAATTTTCAAGCAAAAAGACGAATTTTCGACAAAATAGTTTAATTTTCAACCAAACAATTAATTTTCTACAAAAATAATAGGATTTTCAACCTAAAGGGAAGAGTTTGTAACAAAACGGTGAGATTTTTAAGGCTAAAAGACGATTTTTTTCCAAAAAGGATGAACTTTCAACACGAAAATATGCAATTTTAACCAAAAAATTAGTTTTCAACCAACTAGTTGAATTTTCCAAAACATTATAAACGTCTCCGCCAAAAACATGAGTTTTCAATCAAACAATTGAAATTTCAAGCCAGAAAGACGATTTTTCTGCAGAACAGTTGAATTTTTTACTCGAAAATATGAGTTTAAAAGAAAAATTAATTTTCGACCTAATTGTTGAATTTTTAACTAAAAACGATCAATTTTCACCCCAAAGTAGAATACATAATTTTGCAGTTCCAAAAAAATAATTTAAAGTAGTAAACTTTCAACCAATAAAATTAATTTTCTACCAAAAAGGCTAATTTTTAACAATCTACTTCAACTAAAATTAGTCAATTTCTAACCAAAAATGGAATAATTAAATTTTCAATTAAAAAATAATAAATTTCACCCTAAAAGTACGAATTTTCAACAAAATAGTCTTCAATCAATAAAGTGAATTTTTAACAAAGTACAAATAGTTGAATTTTTAACAAATTAATTAAATTTTCTACCAAAAATTAGAATTTTTAAACAAAATAGTTCAATTCTGAACCAAAAATATCATTGATAAACTTTTTAATTCAAATTTAAACATTAAAACAATAAAAAGGGGATGTTTCTTAAATATGTTGGAAAAAAGAGGAATTCTTTTTTTTTTAAAGATAAAATAGGGGAAAGACTCTGAAGTCTGAATTCCAATCTCAACGAAACTTTCCATTCTGGGTGCCAGTAAAGATCATTGCTCGCGGAGAAACTGGAGAACCTAACTCGAATGTCGCAAAAAAAACCTGTGCGACATACCTGAAATTCTGCATTCGCGAATCGGTAATTCTCAGGTTACTAAGTCTAATATAAGAAAAAAAAAGAAAAAAAAACGTAGCTACTTTTTGCTGGGAATATTTAATATCAAGCTCAAAACCTAGGAAAATATGAGTAAGCAAAAATGGTTCAAGTGCACGGAAAAAAAATTCTTGAGGTGAACGAGTGAATCGAGAATATATTAAATTCAAAGAAAGTGTACGCTTGGATTAGGTAAAACGTTTAGTTAGAAGAGTTACACATTTAGTTTACTTTATGTAAATTGTTCTCGTAAATCAGGAATTTGTACAAAATTGCTAAGTTCGAAAGATTATTATTTTCGACAGATTATGTATAATTACATTATCTTCAGATTAGAAAAAAATTTAGTTGTTACAGAAATATTTTAACTTCCGGTAGCAAATTTTTCGTCTGGTATCGCGAGAATGAATTTCCCTGAAATCCGTGTAATGCATTTGAAGGTCAAGTTTGTTGTTTTTATCGCGTTTCTTGATATTTTAATATAGTTATCGCCTACTATCGAAACAAATGTAAATTATTATTACTGCATCATAAACTCCATTTAATATTAACAATCGCGCACATTTTCAGTGGTAAAAAGCGTTTAATTGTCCAAATTAAATCTCAACTGTCACTGCTCCCGATTAGACCGTCGCCATTTTATTTCGCTGCTCCCATAATGCACCGGCGCTCTTCCGACAATTGCTTCAGACACCTATTCTTAATATCCCTATTATAGCTCAATTTTTTTTACCGTGTGAGAATGAATCTCGATTCAGAAGGCCGAAAAAAATATTTTTTGCAATTTTTAAAATCCACGGGGCTCCTGAATATTTATTTTCAGTCATTCGTGAATAATGTATAGCGGAATTTTGATATTTTTTAAATAATTAGAGACTTAATTTTTTGGAAACAGTTTTTAAAGTGTTTTTCTTTTTTCCCTTGTTTTAAAAAATTTTCTTTTTTTTATTATTTCGGTTAAATACGAACTGTATTAAGAAAATCAATATATTTTTGGTTCATTATTAATATTTTTTTGGTTAAAAATTTAATTTTTTGGTTGATCCATTTATTGTATTAAAAAGTCATGGTTTTTAGGTAAAAATAAAACTATTTTATTTAAAATTTGTCTTTTTGGATAGACAGTTCGTCCTCTTGTATTGAAAATTATTTTTTTTTTGTAAAAAAGTCATATTTCTTGGTTGAAAATAAACTTTTTTTGGTGAAAATTGATCTTTTCGGGTATGAAAGTAAAATTTTTTCTAAAATATTTGGTTGAAAATTCGTGTGTTTTTAGTTGAAGATAAACATATATTGTAGGAAGTTAATCTATTTGTCTTAAAAAATTAATAATATGTTAGAAAATTCAACTGTTCAGTTAAAAAATCGGATCTTCGTATGGAAATTCAAATATCTATTTGAAAATATTTTTATTTTCGTTTGGAAATTACAATATTTTGTAGGAAATTAGTGTTTTTGGCTTAAAAATTTAATAATATGCTAGAAAGTTGGACTCTTGAGTTAAAAATTCGGTTTTTTTTCTTGGAAATTCAGATATTAAGTTCAACCTTTTTTTTTTAGTTGTAAATTAAATGTTTTGTAGGAAATTAGTATTTTTTCTTCAAAATTAAATAATATGGTAGAAAATTCAACTATTAGGTTAAAAATTCGTTTTTTTTCGCTTGAAAGTTCAAATATTTGATTGAAAATTCGTTTTTGACTTAAAACTTTTAAAATGTGGTAGAAAATTCCACTATTTAGTTCAAAAATTCCTTTTTTTCGCATGGGAATTCAAATGTTTTGTTAAGAATTCCTTTTTTCGGTTGGAAATTCAAAATTTTTTTAAAGTACGTCTTTTTCAGTTGAAAATGCATTTTATTTTGTATGAAATTGGTCTCTTTGGGTCTTAATTTTACAATTTGTGTAGAAAATTCAACTTTTTCTTTGAAAATTCGTTTTTTTTTTTGCTTGAAGATTCAACTATTTTGGTAGAAAATTTAACTTTGTTAAAAATTCCTTTTTTAGCATGCAGATTCAGGTATTTGGTTTGAAAATTAAAATGTTTGTAGGAAATTAGTCGTTTTGGCTGAAAAAAATAAATAATATTGTAGAAAATTCGACTATTTAGTTAAAAATTCGTTTTTTTTCGCATGAAAGTTCAAATATTTTGTTGAAATTTCATTTTTGTTCCTAAAACTTTAAAAATTTGGTAGAAAATTCCACTATTTAGTTAAAAATTCCTTTTTTTTCGATTAGAAATTCATATATATTTTTTTAAGTGCGTCTTTTTTAGTTAAAAATTCAATTTTTCTTGTATGCAATTGGTATCTTTGGGTCTTAATTTTAGCATTTTTATAGAAAATTCCTTTTTTTGCTTGAAGATTCAACTATTTTTGCAGAAAATTTAAATATTTGGATAAAAATTCGTTTTTTAGCACGCAGGTTCAAATATTTGGTTTGAATTTTTTTTTAGTTGAAAATTAAAATGTTTGTAGGAAATTAGTCATTTCGACTTAAAGATTTAATAATATGGTAGAAAATTCTACCATTTAGTTAAAAATTCGTTTCTTTTTAATAGAAATTTAAATATTTAGTTGAAAATAAGGCATTTTTTTGAGTTAAAAATAAAAACAAATGTTGTAGGAAATTGGTCTTTTTGGCTTGAATATTCTATAATATGTTAGAAAATTCAACTATTCAGTTAGAAAGTCGTTTTTTCGTAAGAAAGTTTAAATATTTATATCAAAGTAGTTTTTTTTTGTTTTGAAATTCAAATAGTTTGTTTAACATTTTTCTTCAGTTGAAAAATTAGAATATTTTGTAGGAAATTAATCTTTTTGGCATAAAAATTTAATAATATGGTAGAAAATTCGACTCTTTGGTTAAAAATTCGTTTTTCTAATGGAAATTCAAATATTTGGTGGAAAATTCTTTTTTTTTGGTTGTAGATAATAAATTTTTGTGGGAAATTAATTTTTTTTTGTCTTGAAAAATGTAATGAATAATTTGTATTTTTGGCTTAAAAATTCAACTGTTTAGTTGAAAATGCAACTATTTTTGGTTAAAGTTGAAACTTTTTTCTTCGAAAGTTCGACTACTTTGTTGAAAATTAAAGTATTTGAATAAAAATACCAGTATTTTGTTAAAAAATCGAGTTTTTTGCTTAAAAATGAAACTATTGGTTTCTAAATGTAACTGTTGGGTGGAAAATTCAATTATTTCCTAAAAAATTCATCTCCATTACGTTGAAAATTCAAATATTTGATTAAAAAATCCACTGTTGGGTTAAAAATTCCACTATATAATTAAAAAATTGATTATTTTGTCTGAAAAGCAACTATTTGTTTCTAAATGCAAATATTTGTTGGAAATTTTTTTTTTTTTTTTAAAATTCAACTATTTTGGATTCTTTTCTAATTTAATCCTTTTGGATTGAAAATTCATCTTTTCGAAAATAAAAGTAAAAAATTTTCTAAAAGATTCAACTTTTTAGCTTGAAAATACAACTCCTTTATTAAGAATTCATCTTTTTTGATAGAAAATTTGGTTGAAAATTCAAGTATTTGGTTGATTTTTTCATTTTTAACTGAAAAATATATCATTGTTAAAACTTCTACTTTTCTATTGAAAATTCATATTTTTTGGTAGAAATTTAATCTTTTTTGGTTAAAAATACCGCTGTTTGGTTGAAACTTAATAATCTTTTTTGGATAGAAATTCAACTATTTTGTTGAAAATTGATCGTTTTTGATTGAATTTACATGTTTTATTTAAAATAAATATATTTTTTAGTTGAAAAAAGCACTTGGTATATAGTTGAGCGACTTTACTGAAAATAATTTTATTTTGGTTGAAGATACATAGTTTTTGTTGAAATTTGATCTTGCAACTATTTGGTTTAGAATTTATTTATTTGTTGAAAGTTCGTTTTTTTTTAATAAAATAAATCTTTTTGGTATTAAATTCAACTATTTTGTTGAAAATTGACTTCTTTGCTTTAAAATTTAACTATTTAGTTGAAATAGTTGAATTTTCAACAACAAATTTAATTTTTAACTGAGAAAGTGGAATTTCCAAAAAAATGAGAGTTTTCAACCAAAAAAGATTAATTCTGAACAAAAGAGTTTTGTTTTCAAGCGAACAAATTGAATCTTTTTGAAAACTTTTTACTTTTATTTTCAAAAAGATGAATTTTCAATCCAAAAGGACAAATTTTCAACAAAATAGTTGAATTTTCAACAACAAAATTAATTTTTCACTAAATATCTGAATTTAAAAACAAATAGTTGCCTACAACATTTGTTTTGATTTTCAAATAAAAAAAAAAAACTTATTTTCAACTAATTATTTAAATTTCGATTGAAAAGAAACGAATTTTTAAATAAATGGTCAAAAAGACTAATTTCCTACAAACATTTTCATTTTCACTGAAAAAAAGTTTCAAACAAAATATCTGAATCTGCATGCTAAAAACGGATTTTTAACCAAATATTTAAATTTTTTACCAAAATAGTTGAATCTTCAAGAAAAAAAAATTTCAACAAAAAAGTTTAATTTTCTATAAAAATTCTAGAAGTAAGATCCAAAGAGGCCAATTTCATACAAAAAAAAATTGAATTTTCAACTAAAAAAGATGCACTTTAAAAAAAATTTGAATTTCCAAGCGAAAAAAAGGAATTCTTAACAAAACCTTTGAATTCCCATGCGAAAAAAAGGAATTTTTGAACTAAATAGTGGAATTTTCTACCACATTTTAAAAGTTTTAAACGAAAAACGAATTTCCAACAAAATATTTGAACTTTCATGCGAAAAAAAAAACGAATTTGTAACTAAATAGTTGAATTTTCTACCATTTTATTTAATTTTAAAGAAAAAATACTAATTTCCTACAAAACATTTAATTTTCAGCTAAAAATAAAAATGTTGAACATAATTTCTGAATTCCCAAGGAAAAAAAACGAATTTTTAACTAAAGAGTCGAATTTTCTACCATAGTATTAAATTTTTTTAGCCAAAAATATTAATTTCCTACAAAATATTATAATTTCCAAGCGAAAAAAAAATATTTTCAAACAAATATTTGAATTTCCATGCGAAGACCCGATGTTTTAACTGAATAGTTGAATTTTCTAACATATTATTAATTTTTTAAGACAAATAGACTAACTTCCTACAAAATATTTTTATCTTCAAGTAAAAAAATACGAATTTTCATTCAAATATTTTAGAAAACATTTGACTTTCATACCCGAAAAGATCAATTTTTACTTAAAAAGTTAATTTTCAACCAAGAAATACGACTTTTCTACCAAAAAAAAAAAGATTAATTATCAATACAAAAGGACGAATTTTCTATCCAAAAGGACAAATTTTAAATAAAATAGTTTCATTTTCAACTAAAAACCATGCCTTTTTAATACAATAAATGGATTGTCAATAAAATAATTAAGTGTTCTACCGAAAAATTAAGTTTTTAGCCAAAAAGATTAATTATGAACCAAAAATAGATGGATTTTCTTAATGCAGTTCGCATTTAACCGAAATAATAAAAAAGGGTAAGATTGTTTAAAACAAGGGGAAAAAGAGAAACCCTTTTTAAAAAGTTTAAGAAAAAATTAAGTCTCTAATTATTTAAAATATATCAAAATTCCGCTTGAAATTATTCACGAATGACTGAAAATAAATATTCAGGAGCCCCGTGGATTTTAAAACTTGCAAAAATATTTTTTTCGACTTTCTGAATCGAGATTTATTCTCACTTGAACAATTTTTGCTTACTTATATTTTTCTAGGTCTTGAGCTTGATAGTAAATATTCCCAGCAAAAAGTACCTACATTTTTTTCTTTATTTTATTTATTTTTCTTTTATTTGTTTAAAAATGCAATATTTTTACGCTAAATTCTCCGACGTTTGGTAGATTATTTATATAAAGATATCATTTAAGATTCAGTTTAATTATTCAAAACGCTTTATTTTGAATTTAATGATACCTACATTATTTTTATCGAAAAAAATTCCAGGTAAAATTTTTGTTCTGTTTGACTCTAATATTGACAAAAGAAAAAGTCAAATAATACAGAAGCGAGTTTAAACGAGTTTTAAGGGCATGTGACACAGCTAAATACCTATATTACCGACCTCACTTTTTCGGTTCACTGAATGTTTTTTTGAACCTAAGAACTTTTTTTGTAAATAAA
>NC_046666.1:6227316-6248296 GCF_010883055.1 Belonocnema kinseyi | reverse complement strand
TCAACATTTTTTGAACGTTCCAACTTTTTTTATACATAAAATATCGGTCTCAAACTTTGAGAAATGCAAGAGCCGAAAGAAAACTACGTTTAAGTAAAAAGCACGAAAATACGAACTTTCTAGAGCCTCGTCTAGTGGCCGCCAGGTTTCGTATTTTTGTGTACAACGTTACCGGCTGATGCCGTTGGAATTGATTGTTGAAATATATTTTTTTACATCTTTTATTATTAAGCTTTGTACTTAAACGTAGTTTTCTTTCGGCTTTTGCATTTTTTAAAGTTTGAGACCGATATTTTATGTATAAAAAAAGTTCTAACGTTCAAAAAATTTTGAGGTTCAGAAAAAAGATGAAATAATTTTCAGTGAAGTTCCTACCAAAATGCAGTACCTAAACGTACTTTATTGTACTCTAATAAATCTTCCAAAGTTTCAGCTCGATATTTTATTTACAAAAAAAGTTCTTAGGTTCAAAAAAACATTCAGTAAACCGAAAAAGTGAGGTTGGTAATATAGGTATTTAGCTGTGTCACATGCCCTTAAGGTATTTAGGGAGGTATACTATAACGAATAAGGAATGAGAAAAGTTAAAAGATTCAGCTACCGGGTTTTTTTTTTTTTTGCTTTCAAATAAAACGAATTTGTAGTACTTGTTTGAATACGTAATCTATTTAGATTAGAAAACAGATTAATAGACTTCCTGCTGGATATTATGCATTAGTGTCGTAAAAGTACGAACCACGAAGCACTTGTTAATCTCGACACGCGTGTCCTTGATTCAGGCACACTTTTTCAACGCTTGTTCTACTTGCATTGTTGAAGCTTAATTTGTTCGATTGAGCGTTATAAAAGTTGGGAAATTCCGATAAGAGTCTCGAATTAATTCCGATTTCTACATATAAACATTCGTCATCAGAGCCTTCAAATTTTAAGATTCGAATTATAAAGAAACGAGTTTAAATTATCCAAGTTTGGAAATTTTACGACCTGAAAACGCCCACAAGATAGAAAAACTCATTCAATTTGTAAGCTATAAATACTAGGAATTTGAATTCGGACAATTTCGAGGCATGGAATATTAAAACGTATCAAGATTTCAAAATGATAGCATTCTAAATTGAAGGTTTTCTGATTCAACTCGTATAAAATTTTTTAAATTAAATAAAAGACGTTAAACATTGAATAATAATTTTAGGCCTCGGATTCTATTTGACACTTTTTTTATTGTAAAATTTTACTTTACCTTATGACTTAATAAAGTAGTTTAACCAAATAGTTGAATTTTTAACAACACAATATGAATTCTAAACAAAAAATGTAATAGTGAATATTTTAATCAAGAAAAGATTTTTGTTTCAAATTAATTAAAGACAGATTCAATAGAAAGGATGATTTAACAAAAAAATAGTTGGATCTTCAACGAAAACAGATTAATTTTCACCCAAAAAGTTGCTTTTAACCAAAAAAGATTAACTTTTAACAGAAGGGGTAAATTTTCAAATCAAAGAGACCAATTTTCAACTAAAAACGATTTTGTAGTCAATAAAGAAAAAAAATTTAATAAAAAATGTTGAATTTTCAACCTAAAAACATGAGCTTTTAAAAAAACAGTTAAATGTTCAACTAGGTATTTAAATTTCTATCTAAAAATATGAACTTATAATCAAGAAGATTAATTTTCTACCTAAAAAAGTAAATCCTCAACAAAAAAAGAATTCTTCAATCAATTAGTTGAATTTTAAACCATGAAGGTCATTTTTTACAAAAAGACGAATTTTCAAACAAGAAAATTAATTTTCTACCAACACAGACGGATTTTGGACAAATTGTATAAATTTTTAACTAAATATTTTGAACAATAGATGATGTCAAAATTTTACTTAATTCATTTTTAGTTTATATTTCTGTTCTAAATTTTAAAAATAAAACAGTTGAATTTTTAAACCAGAAAAAATCAATTTTTAACAAAATATAGACTAGTGGAATTTTTAGTGAGAGGAATTCATTTTCAATTTTTAAAAAACGAACTTTCTACAAAACAGTTTCATTTTGTACTAAATAGTTGAATAGTTGAATTCTCTACCAAATTTTTTAATTTTCAAGCCAAAAAGGCGAATTTTTTATAAAGCAGTTGGATTTTCAACCCGAGAATATAAATTTTCCTTAAAAAATTTAATTTATAACCAATCAGTTGATTTTATAATTTGAAAAAACGAATTTTCAACTCAAATTTTGAATCTATAACAACAAGAAAAAAACGGTTAAGAAAGCATTTCAACTTTCAAGCAAGGACTTTAATTTTTAACCTAAAAAATGAATTTTCGACACAAAATGCAGTAGTTGAAATTTCCACAACGAAATTTTAATTGAAAATAAAAACAGTTATAACCAGCAAAGACGAATTTTCAACAAAAAACATTGCATTTTTGACAACACAATTTATTTACTACCAAAAAAGTAGAATTCTCAACAAAATTAATACATTTTCAACAAAAATGTTCATTTTAAACAAAAATAGATTCATTTTTTTATCAACAAATTGCATTTTTTTACCAAAAAAGGTGAATTTTCTACGGTAAGAGCTGAAGTTTTAAACCAATGAGAAAAAGTTCAACAAAATAGTTGAATTTTCAACCGAAAAAAATAGTCAAAGCTACAAAGAGGAATTTTCAAGAAAACAGTGGAATTTTCAACCAAGAAATGTATACTTTCATCAAAATTGTTTAGTTTTGAACAAAATCATTCCTAACCAAACAATGAATAGTAGACTTTTCAACCGAAAAGAAGGAACTTTCAACTAAAAATAGTTGCATTTTCTTATTTAATTTAATTACTTTAGTTCTAATTGAAGTGGAAAAACGAGAAAATTTCGTGCTCGGAATGAATTTCTCTTCTAAAAATATGAAGTTTGTCAGAGGTGCCTTTACCTACTTATAAATGCGGACTACACATAAGTTTAATACTTGAAAAATTTGACGACACTATTTTGACACTATTTTTTCAAATTTGTTGTCATTATTCACATTATCTTTGATCTTCGCGAGGGACTCATGATGTTGGTATTCATAAAAAAAAACAAAAAATAGAGGACTTTAGCTTTAAATTCTAATCACTTTTTTGTCATTCTTCGGCTCGTACTGGCATTCTCCCCGTACTAATATTCATCTCGTACTCGTATTCATAAAAATACTACAGAATCTTTGCTTTAAAACCCAATCACTTTTTCTCATTATTCAGCTCGTACTGGTATTCGCCTCATAATGGGTATTCATAAAAAATACTAGAGAACTTTTGCTTTAAGACAGAATCATTTTTTTCCATTATGCAGCTCGTACTGGTATTCGTCTCATAATGGTATTTATTTCATACTAGCATTCACCCCGTACTGGTATTCATAAAAAAATACTAGACAACTTTTGATTTAAAACCCAATCACTTTTTCTCATTATTCAGCTCGTACTAGTATTGGCCTCATAATGGTATTCATCTCGTACTGTTATTAATAAAAAATACTAGAGAACTTTTGCTTTTAAAACATAATCACTTTTTTCCATTATGCAGCTCATACTGGCATTTGTCTCATAATGGTATTCATCTCGTACTCGTATTCATAAAAAATACTAGAGCATTTTTTCTTTAAAGCCCAATCACTTTTTCTCATTATTCATCTCCTACTGGTATTGGCCTGATAATAGTATTCATCTCGTACTGGTATTCATAAAAAATACTAGAGAACTTTTGCTTTTAAAACAGAATCACTTTTTTCCATTATGCAGCTCGTATTGGCATTCGTCTCATAATGGTATTCATTTCGTACTGACATTCACCCCGTACTGGTATTTATCTTGTACTGGTATTCATAAAAAATACTTGACAACTTTTAATTTAAAACCCATTCACTTTTTCTCATTATTCAGCTCGTACTGGTATTCGTCTCATAATGGGTATTCATAAAAAATACTAGAGAACTTTTGCTTTAAGACAGAATCATTTTTTCCCATTATTCAGCTCGTACTGGTATTTGCCTCGCAATGGTATTCACCTCGTACTGGTATTCATAAAAAATGCTAGAGAACTTTTGCTTTAAAACAGAATCACTTTTTTTCCATTATGCATCTCGTACTGGTATCCGTCTCATAATGGTATCTATTTCGCACTAGCATTCACCCCATACTGGTATTCATAAAAAAAATACTAGACAACTTTTGATTTAAAACCCAATCACTTTTTCTCATTATTCAGCTCGTACTGGTATTGGCCTCATAATGGTATTCATCTCGTACTGGTATTCATAAAGAATACTAGAGAACTTTTGCTTTAAAACAGAATCACTTTTTTTCATTATGCAGCTCGTACTGGTATTCGCCTCATAATGGTATTCATTTCGTACTGACATTCACCCCGTACTGGTATTCATCTCTTACTAGCATTAATCTCGCACTAGTATTCATAAAAAATGTTAGAGAATTTTTAATTTAAAACCCAAATAATTTTATCCCATTATTCAGCTCGTACTGGTATTTATCTCGTACTAGTATTCGCCTCGTAATGGTATTCAACTCGTGCTGGTATTCACCTCGTACTGTTATTCACCTCGTACTGCTATTCACCCCATACTGGTATTCACCTCGTACTGGTTTCCCATACCTAATGTTTTTGAATATGTATTTGTCAGAATGCAACTGGAGCGCTTCACGATGAACTCATTCAGACTTTCTGTTGATTTCCAAGTCAGGCGAATAATATAATAGACCGATAGGTAATATAAGCCAGACATGAACAGACAAGACTACCACTGACGCTCCCACGCTGCATTCCCTCAGGCGTGACCCTTCAGTTCATACTTCATACCCACTATCTCTCTCCTTAGTTCCTTACTCTTTACTCTTTACTCTTTAGTCTTTGTACCTTCGCGGTACACCTTCGCCATTTCGCCGTACCCTCAACTCTTTCACCTCACTCATTCTAATTCTCATTTTACGCTTGCTTCGTTCCCTCTTGATGCATTCACCATTCCCACGATCAGCACGGACCAGTCTGGAAATGTTAGCTAGGTGGTTGCATTATTTTAGTCGTAAATCACGAGTTGGTGTTGTGTTTTACCTTTACTTGGCCAGCAAAAGTACCAGCAAAAGTAAGCAAAAGTGAAGGTTTCGCCTGTCAGAAAGGCGAGGAGCCATGACGTACGAGCCACCAACCAGAAATAGGAGACCCTAGTAGTCTAGCCTCTAGTCCAGGGAGCAATTTTTTATTTCAATAAGAAGCTTGGGAAAAACCATACTAGTAGTATTATCTAACGCTTTTTTTTAGCGATGAACTCTATATATAGCTGATGTTTAAAAAAAATTACATTAAAGGCACTATTTTCTCACAGTGGTCATCAAAATAGTTTAATCATTAACCATAATATATGAATTTTCCAATGTAGAAGACATATTTTCAATGAAGAAACGTTTTTCAGTGAATAAAAAAAATTCATCTAAAATATTGAATTTTCAACTAAACAGTGCAATTTTCTACGAAAACGATTAATTTTCAAGAAAAACGTTAATTTTATACCAAAAAAGATGAATTTTCAACTGTGAAAATTATTTTTCTGCTATATAAGGCGAACTGTCAACAAAATATATACATTTTCAACTAAATAGTTGAGTTTTCAACCAAGAAGATTAATCTTCTACCAAAAAATACGAATTTTCAAAAAATTACGTAAAGTTTCAACTAAATAGTTTGAACAGTAGAACAAACAGTTTAATTTTGTAGCAAGAATTTGAATTTTGTAGCAAATTATTTAATTTTGAAGCCAAAAAGACAAATTTTCTATAAAACAGATGAAATTTAACCCGGGGCAATAACGAATTTCCATCTAAAATTAGAAATCTTCAACCCACAAACTGAACTTTTAAGAAAGTAAATTTTGTTATTAAATGAAGGCTTAAATCCGCATAAACTGTAGTGTTCATTAGCGACTATAATAGTTTTTTTAAAGAAAGTAGTTCAACTTTCAAATAAGGAATTTAATTTTCATCCTAAAAAGATGAATTTTTAACAAATAATGTAATAAAAGATATTTAAATTAAAAAAAAAACAACATTTTTTAAAAATTGAAAGCAAGCAGTTTCATTTGACGAACAAAGACGAATTTTGAACAAAATACTTGAATCAACTAAAACAGATTAATTTTTAACCAAAAAGTTATATTTGGAACCAAAACGTTTATTTCCAACCAAAAAGACGAATTTTGAATAAAATACAAAAATTGTTAAACATATCGTTAAATTTTCTACTAAAAAAGACAAATTTTCAACAAAATAAATAAAATTTCAAAATTGTCAACCAAATAGTTAAATTGTCTATTAATTTGTTGAATTTTCAAGCCAAAACCCCAATTTTCTACGAAACAGTTAATATTTTAACAAAAAAAGTTTTTAATTTGAAATGAAAAAGTTGGATGTAGCTATAAAAAAAAAACTAGAAAAATCTGTAATGCCCAACTAAAACAGATTATTTGAAAACCAAACAGTTAAATTTTTAACGCAAAAAAAAATCAATTCTGAATTGTGAAGATTAATTTTCTAACAGAAAAGGCGACCTCTCAATAAAATATATACATTTTTAACTTAATAGTTGAGTTTTCAACCAAGAAGATTATATTCCACCAAAAAATAAGAATTTTCAACAAATTACAAAATTTTCAACTAAAATTAGAAATCATCAACCAAAAACAAATGAACTTTTAAGAAAGTACATTTTTTTATTAAATGAAGGCTTAAAGTCGCATCAACTGCTGTGTTCATCAGCGATTATAATAGTTTTTCAAGAAAGTAGTTCAACTTTCAACGAAGGAATTTATTTTCAACCTAAAAAGATTGATTTTTAACAAAGAATGTAATGGAAGATATTTAAATAAAAAAACATTTTTATTTAAAATTTAAAAGTGCAGTTAAATTTGACGAACAAAACTAATTTTGCACACAATGCTTGAATCAACTAAAGCAGATTAATTTTAAACCAAAAAGTTGCCAAAAATACGACCTTTCTACAAGAGAGTTGAATTTTCAACAAAATGTTAATTTTCTACAAAAAAGACAAATTTTCATCACAATAAATAAATTTCCAAATTGTCAACTAAATAGTTAAATTTTATAATAATTTTTAGAATTTTCAAGCAACAAAGTTTATTTTCTACGAAACAGTTAAAATTTCAACAAAAAAAGTTTTTAATTTGAAATGAAAAAGTTGGATTTAACAACACAACATTTTTTTAATTCATCAATACCCAACTAAAACAGATTATTTGAAAACCGAACAGTTGCATTTTTAAGACAAAAAAAGTATATTTTCTACCAAAAAAGACGAAATTTAACCAAATAAATAAAATTACAACCAAGTAGTTCAATTTTCTATCCAATTATTTAGTTTTCGAGTCGAAAATACAAATTTTATACAAAACAGTTGCATTTTTAACCAGGAAATACTTATTCAAAAAAGAAAATGGTGTAATTGTTGATAAGAATTAATTTCCACGTTCGATTTTAACAATTTTTAAATAATTAGTGGAATTGTTATGTTTTTCAGTTATGCTATTATTTAGCTTACAATGCGCTATTCAAAATTTTTGTACTTAAAAAATTTTCCATTTAAAATTCGTATTTTTAAGCTTACATTTTTAATTTAAATAATTTAAAAATACTTCCTTAAAGACTTCAACAAATACAAAATAAAAGTCTTTGATGTTGAAAATTTTTGATAAAAAACATTTTTATTTAATAAATAAATCACTTTTTTAAATTTATCTGTACTTAAAGTAATAAAAACTGAACAAAAACTATTTGACAAAACGATTTTAAACCAGTTCAAAATTTAAGAATTTTCAGATTGTAACGTTAAAACTTAAACGGTTTCAATTTGAAAGTTTTAATCATTAAATAAATGTCAACGTGTGACTGAAAGTTTATAAACTATTTTCAACTTAAAAATAACTTCATAATAATATATTCTTAATAATATATTTAGGAGATATTTAGGAGTTTTAAAAAGATTAAAATTATCATGTAAATTTGAGAAAGTTGTCTTAAAATCTTCTAGAATCTTTTTTGAAAATTTTGTTTAAATCTTTGAAAAACTTTTTAAATATTCTTTTAAAATTATTTTTCAAAAAGAATAATTATTTCTAATTTTCATATGAATCTTAAGAACATGTTTTTATTCTTTTGAAGCCTTCAACAATTCTTGAAAAGAATTAAATTTTTTTGTTTAAAATCTGCGAAAATCTACATTTTGTTTTATGTTAGGCTATCATTTCAAGTTTTGCGTCAAGTTTAAACCTTTTCAAAACTTCAACATATATCTTAAAATTACTCAAATTTCGCCTACACATAATAAATGTTCAATTGTTATTTATACATCCAAATTGTAAAGAAATTTTCTAAAATTTGCAGGATTTTCTGAAAATTGTAGAAAAAAATCAATTCATTTTGGCAGATATTTATAAGTACTGAAAAAATTTCGAAAATAATTTTAAATTTAAAATAAATTTAAAACAACTTCTGATTTCTCAAGATTTTGAAATAAAATTTTGAAGCTTACCAAGGATGTTTAAACTATTTAAAAAGAAAATAATTTAATTTCTAATTTAACAAGTGTTCAGTTAAAATTGTTTCAATTTTTCAGTATTTGATGTTTCTAGCTTAAAATTCCTTAAAATTATATAATTTTGAAAATTTTAAAGTTCATTGATTGATTTTTTAATTTAGAGCATTGAAAATGATAAGGCGGATTTGTATTTTTTTTATATTGAAAAATGTTAGTGCCTTCAGTTTTATACACGCAAATTATTGAGCATTTGAATACAACATTTTTCAAATAAAAACTTTTCAATTTCAATTTTCAAAGTTCAAAATTTAACAGTTCTACTTTGAGTGCTTTCATTTAAAGCTCAGTTTTTATTACCTGAAGTGGAGAATATTTTAGCTTTAGTGTTCCATTTTTTAAATTGAAATTGACCGTGAAAAATGTTTGCAAACCGGGAAAAAAACGGGGAATGACGAGGATTTTATTTGAATTTTCAGTATATAAAAATAATTTTTACCCAAAGAAATGAATTTTCATATAAAATTTTGAATCTTAAAAAAAAATAACTTTTAAGAAAGTAGTTCAACTTTTAACCAAGGATTTGAATTTTAAATCTAAAAAGATGGATTTTCAGCCAAAAATTGAATAGTTGATATTTCAACAAAAAAGATTTAAATTAAAAATAAAAATGGTTGAATTATCAAGCTAGAAAGACGAGTTTTTGATGAAACAGTTTTATTTTTTATCAAGAAGTATGACTTTTAAACAAAATTGTTCAATTTCCAAGAAAATAATTCAATTTTGAACCAAATAATACAATTTTTAAATAAAAAATGATTTCTTAACGATAATTTTAATAATAGACTTTTTAATCGAGAAGAATGAAATTTCATCCCAAAAAATGAAAAAGAATTTGAAGCCTGCGATCAATAAATAGGAATTTTGATTATGTATATACTATACTAAATAATAACATTTTTAATTAATAAGATGTTCATTTTTAATAGTTAAAAAATTTAATTACATTATTTTGACACTATTTTTTCAAGTTTATTATATTGTGCTATTTATACTATTTTTCATCTGAAAGTTGAGTTCGAGGCCTGCGATAATGGAATTTTAATTAAAGGAAGTCGGAAGCGGAAAACGGAGAGATCTTCGATATCAATCTTGCCAGGAGATGCTGTAAACAGATGTTCGGTTTTATGTAACTCTTGGGCAAGTATTACGCAACTGCGTTCTCTAATCGGATGGTTGCAAGTTTTAAATTGCACTCGATTTTCTTCTAAACGCACTTTATTTAACATACGCTTTTTATCAAAATTCAATTCAATTTCTAAAAATTTTAATCCTTGCAGGCGAATGATCAGATTCAGTCTTATATAATATTCGAGAGGAAAACAAATCTGGTAATCGGCTGAATTTATTTCATGACCGGGAATTTTATGAAATTTCAGAAGAAAAATCTTCCCAAGTTCGATTGCAACAATTTTTTAAAATAATAAACGTGCAGCCTTGATGATTTAAACAATTCAAAAGTAAAAGCATTTTAAGTTAAAGTTTTTTTAATAAAACATTTATTTTATTTTATCCACTGTAAATATAAATAAATCAATTATTTTCTAAATACATCTGTACTTTAAGTATAAAAAACTGAACAGTAATTTATTTTACAAAACGATTCCAAATCCGTTTAAAATTTGATATTTCCAGATTGTCACTGTTTCAATTGGAAAGGCTTGATAAGAATTGAAATTAATAAATATAATTTATTTCGATATATTTATTTTTAAATACACATTTATTTTTATATTAAGTTTAATCAATAAATTTATTAATATTTTATTTTTATTAATTTTTTTTAGCCATTAAAAAATGTAAACGTGCAGTTGAAACTTTATAAACTATTTTCAAATCAAACATAACTCCATAATAATATAGTCGTAATTAAGGTCTTTTATTAAATTGACATATATTGTTTAAGTCTAAATTATTTAATTTATTTAGAATTAAAATAAATGATCAAATAATTTATTTAGAATTATTTAGAATAAAATTTAGAAAAAGAATAATGATTTAATATTTAGCAATATTTTAATGTTCATTTAAGATGAGTCAATTAAAACGAAATATCTAAAAGTAAAGAATTTGAAAAAATTTGAAAAAGTTAATTCATTTTAAAATATATTTAAAAGTTCCGAAAAAATTGTCGAAAACGATTTAAAATTAAATTTATTTTATTTTATTTTATTTTAAAATTAAAATAATTTAACTTCTAATTTAAGAACTGTTAACTTAAAAAACAATTATTTTCCAATCATTAATGTTTCTAGCTTAAAATTACTTAAAATAATATATTTTTTTAAATTTTAAAGTTCATTGCTTGATTTTTTAATTTAGAGTTATATTTTAGGTACTTGAGCATTTGAATATACAATTTTTTAACTGAAAAACCTTTAAAAATAAATAAATTTTTAGATTAATTGTTGAAAGTTTCAAATTTGAAATTTCAATGTACTGTTGTTTCAAATTCAAATATTCCAAATTTTAGGACCATTTCGCCATTATATATTTCAGAATTTTATATTAAAGGCCTTGATCGTCAGTTTTGAATTTAATAATTTTGAATGCAAATATAAAGCAATTTCGAATTGAAAAGCATAAAATTGAACAATTTTAGAAAATGAAATGCTATCATAGCAATATTGTTTTGTATTATTTATCTTAATTTTTAATTTTCTATGTAAGATCTTAAAATTGTTCAATTTTTAGTTCAAGATTTAAACAAATAAGTAATTTCAAATTGAAAAATATTTTATATTAGAAAAATTCTAGAATAAATAATAATTCTAAAAGAAGATTTGAAATTAAAAGATTAAAAAGTGAGTTTCAAATAAAAAACAAGGAAAATTAATCTGACGTTGAAACATCAGCAAATGGATAATTTCAGTAATTTTAAATGCTTACAATTTCAGATTTCTGAATTTTCATGAACAACGCTAAATTTTTAATTTTTTTCTTCCATAGGTTTTAATTCTCAATCAAAATTGAATTGCTTAAATTTTGGAAAGTATTATTAGCAATTTAAAAATTCTTAATTTTTAAGCGATTTAAATTCACTTCCAACAATCGAAATTTTAAATGGTTTGAAATCCAAGTTTTAATAACACAAATTTTGGTGACTAGATTTTTTTCAGTTTTAACGTTTCCCATTTAAAATTACTATTTATTTCCAACGTTTTTTTTTAAATTATTCAATTCATTTTTCATTTCAAAAAAGTTGTCTAATCAGTTTAAATGTTAACTTGTAATTGTATTACGTAATAAAAATTTAAAATTATAGAATTTCAGAAGCTTTTTGTTTGTTTATTTATATTGGAAATAATTTATTATTGAAAAAGAATTATAACGCATAATTTAAATTGCAGTTGGAAAAATATTTATGGATAAAATATAAACTTCGAAAAATATTTCGTTCATTTGAACGTTCGTAACTTCAAGTACATTGAAATTTCATTTTTTGTTGAAAATTTATCTCTTTCAGTTCAAAATTCAACTATATGGTTAAAAAAATTGCATGTATTTACAAAAATCCATCGTGGTTTTAAAGTTTGAGTCATTGCCGTTTAAACAATTTTTTTTTGCAAAAAAAAATGAAAATTGAGTTTTTTATAGTAAAAAAAAAATAATCCTTTTTTTCATTTTTCCCCCAAAAAACTGTGTGTAATTTTCAAAGGAACTTGTAGGTTTAAAAAAAGTCAAAATGAAATAGATGCGTATTTGTATTTTGTTTAAAATAAGCCCAACATTACATTTTTTTATTGAACTGTTTTAAAGTTATAACATTTTTTCGAGAGAAAAAAAAACACTTTTAACACTTTCCAAAAATTCCAAAAATTTGTTTTCTTCACAAATACTTATTCTACATACTCTCTCTTGACTGAAAAAGCTTCTTTAGTTAAAAAAAATCATCTTATGTGGAAAATTTGTATTTTTTGGTTGAATTCAACTATTTTTTATGGAAAATTAAAATCTTTTTTAATAGAAATAGAGACTACTACATTTTTTGATCAGAATTCATTTTTTTTTGGGAATCAACATTCAATTACTTGGTTGAAAATTAAATATGTTGATTACAAATTATTTTGTTAAAATTTTGGTATTAAATTTGGTAATAAATTTGGTTGAAAATTAATCTTTTTAATTGAAAATTCATCTCTTTGTTTGAAAAATGGGCAATTTTATTGTGAAAAATTGTTTTTCTTTACTTGAAACCTAATTTTTTTAAATTAAAAAAATGTAACTATTCCAGTTGAATATTCCACCATTTTAGTTAAAAGTTAAATATATTCATGAATTTAGTCTAAAATTTATCACATTGTTTGAAAATGTAATTATTTTTTTGAAAATTATTATCTTTTTGGTTGGAAATGATTAATTTTTAACTGAAAATGTAACTATTCCAAGTGAATATTCCATTAATTTATTTGAAACTTGATCAGTTTGGTTGAAAATAATTGTATTTCATTTTTGGTTTTAAATTGATCTTGTTTAATTAAAAATTCTACTATTTGGTTGAAAGATTTTCTTTTTTATACGAAAATTCAATTATAACGCTGAAAATTCTTGTATTTTGTTAAAAATTCGTCTTTTTTTGGTAGAAAATTAATCTTCCTACTCAACATTTTATATTTTGGTGAAAAATAGAACTATTTTGGTGCAAAACGTAACTATTTTCTCAAATAGTTATTTCTTGACAGAAACATTTTTAAAAATAAAAATTTTAACTATTCCATTTTTTATTTTTAATCTATCTTTTTTGGTCAAAAATTCAACAATGTTGTTGAAAATTAATGTATTTTATTAAAAATTGGACTCTTTTGATAAAAAATTGACATTCTTGGTTGAAAATTCAACTTCTTTGTTAAAAATCGATTGTTTGGTTTAAGCTGTATAATTTAACTTTTTTTATCTGGAAATTAATTAATTTTTGTTGAAAATTCGTCTTTTTCGATAGAAAATTAATCTTCTCGGTCGCAAATTCATGTTTTTATTTGAAAATTTAATTATTTAGTTTAATTTTCAAAGTTTTTGTTACAATTTCTTTTTTTTCTTGTTGTTGAAAACTTAACTATTTGGTTAGCAATAAACTTTTATGTTGAAAATTCATGAATTTCTTTGAAAATTCTAATTTTTGGTAGAAAATTAACATTTGTGTTGAAAATTCGTCTTTTTTTTTTGTATAAAATTAAATAGTTTTGTTAAAGAGTGACCTTTTTTGTTGAAAAGAATTCAAGTATTTTGTTGAAAATTCTTTTTCTTTTTGATAAAAAAATTAATCTTTTTGGTTGAATAAATGGACACGTTCTATGTTAAATTAAAAAAATGTAACTAAATTTAAATTAATGACCTTCCTTTTAAAATCGAAGGATTGTTAATTTTTGCCTTTAATATTGGAAGGTCTTTTAATGCAATTTTTCAAATAATAAATTTTGCTATTTTTTCGATTAAAAATAGACAGTTATTCCAATGATTCATGAAAGAGTCGAAGATAGACGATTTGAATATAATTCTAGCAGTGTGTTCTTTCAATACTATAAAGGAGATAAGACCTTACTCACGCTCAAAAAAGTTAGATAACATAGGCATTTGCCTACTGATAACTCAACCATCAATTTCTAATCTTTATTTGCCATTAAACTATAAAAAGATACATGGGAATTGACTAAAGTTTGCTTTTATGTTGAAGACACCAATAAAAATGAACAATAATAAAAATAGATAATCCTAATATTTAACTTTTATTAGTTCTTTTTATTATTTTAACTTCAATTAGCAAAGGATTTCTTGATCAAAACATCAAAAGAACCCGGCTCCACATTATTCATTACCTTTAGAGACTTTCCTTTTAAATATATGATGTCATAATTATAAACAAATTAATGAACAAAAGTCTAGGCTTTTTTCGAGAGCGTGCTTAATTTTTTTTTAATTGCAATATAAAATTGAATGATAATAATTCTTTATTTATAAAAGTTGGTTTATAATACCGTATTTAACTGTTTTGTTAAAACATTCGTTTTAAATAAATTTTGAAAATTCAAAAACTTGGTTGAAAGGTAAACGCTTTTGTTAAAAATTATTTTTTTTTATAAAGATTGATAACTTTAATCGAAAATTCATCTCTGGTTGGAAAATGAACTTCTTTGTTGAAAATTGATTTCTTATTTGGCTGAAAATTATTTTTTTACTGACAATTATTTAACTAATCAAGTTGAAATATTAAATATTTCGTTGAAGATACATTTTTGTTTGTTGAAAATTAATTTGTTTAACTGAAAAAGTAATTATTTTTGTTGAATATTCCGTCATTTTAGTTAAAAATTCATCTTTTTAGTTGAACATTAATGTTCTTAAGTAAACGTTTTGTTATTCAATTTTTGGTTGAAAAATGAGTTTTTTTCAGTCGAAAATTAGTCTTGTTCAGTAGAAACTAATCTTTTTTCTCGTGGAAAATTAATTTCTCTAACTGAATATTTACTATTCCATTTTAAGTTGAAAACTGATCTTTTTTACTTTTAAATTTAAATATATGGTTGAAGATTAATTTTTTTCGTTGAAAATGAATGTATTTTGTTGAAAAATTGTTTCTTTTTTTTTTTTAGAAAATGTATCTTTTTGTTTAAAAATTAATTTTTTGGGTTAAAAATTCAAGTAGTCCAGTTAAATATTCATTATATACGTTAAATATTCATTTTTTTTCGTTGAAAATAAAACTATTCAAATTTCAACCAAATAGGTGAAGATTGATCTATTTTGTTTAAAGTTATTTGTATATTTTAGTTTGAAACAAAATTATTTGGTTAAAAATTAATCTTTTTTAGATACAAATTCAAGTATTTGTTTGAGAATTCATAATTATGTTGAAAATTCATCAGTTGGTTGAAAATTAAATTTTTTTAAATCAGAATATGACTGTTAAAAACTCATTTTTTTTAGTTGAAAGTTTAACTATTCAATTTTCAACCAAATAATTTCAGATTAATCATTTTTTTTTTTTTTGAAAAATTGTATTTTTTGGTTAAAAACTAATCTTCTTGTTTAAAAATTTAATTTTTTTTAAATTCAAGTGTTCCATTTAAATACACATAATTTTAGTTACAAAATCATCTTTTTGGTTAAATATAAAATTATTTGGTTTAGAATTAAACTCTCTTATTAAAAATTCATGTTTTTGGTTGATGATTCATCATTTTAATTGATATTTACCTCTTTGATTGGAAAATTAGCTATTTTATTGAAACTCGAGTTTTCTTTGGCTGAAGATTAATTGATAATTAAAAATTCATCTCTTTGGTTGCACATTGATTTTTTAACTAAAAATTAAACTTTTCAGGCTGAAAAATAATATTTTTAGATGAAAATTCTTATTTTTTGGCAAAAATTAATTTTCTTGGTTAAAAATGTATCTTTTTGGTTTAAATAAAAAAATCTGCAAAAATCCAAATCTTGAAAATTTTAATTCAAAACCTTCAAAAATTTACATTGTTACAAAACATGTTAATGTTTTCCAATTTAAAATTATTTTTGAAATTATTTCAAAATTTATTTTAAATCAGTTCGAAAATTTTCTAAAACCATCCTGCAAAATAAAATAAATTTCTGCAAAATCTTCCAGATTTTCCTAGGAATCTTAAGAAATTTTCTTTTATTAAACTAAATTATTTTTGTTTTAAACAGTTTCAAATTAATGATTGTTGAATTGTTCAAAATTTATTTTTATTTCACATATTCTCTCAAGATAATTTCTTCATAAGTAAAAGATAATTTTAAATTTTGCCACGAATCTCAAGACATTTTTTTTATTATAAAACCTTTCAAACTGCTTGAGAAGTTTCAAAATTTAATCTTAAAATCTTCACAAATCTACATTTTGTTTTAAATTTGTGGAAATCCTTTAAAATTTTAAATTAACTTTTACATGTTTACAAAACTTAAAAAGAAATTTTTTGAAAATCTTCCAGATACTTTTTCGACAATTTTGGAAACGTTTGGAAATCTTTATAAATATTCTCTCAAAAGTAACTTTTAAAATTAAAAAATAATTTTCAGTTTTTTCAAGAAGCTTAAGGAACTTTAATTATGAAACTAAATTATTTTCATTCAAATTAGGAACTTCAAGAAGTTTTTTATCATCTTAAAACTTTTCAAAATCCCTAAAAAGATTCAAAATTTTATTTCAGTTTTCAAAAATATACATTTTTAAAAATTGATAATTTTTTATTATTTTTGACATTTTTCGAATTTTTCTTTAAAAAGTATTTAAAATCTTCCAGTTTTATTTCGTAAAATTGGAAAATCTTTTGATTTTTTCAAAAATATTTTCTTAAAATTAATTTTTCAATTTAAAAAATCATTTTCTATTTTCCTAGGAATCTTAAGACAATTTTATTATGAAATTTGCAAAATTCTCAAAAATCTTCTAAATATTTTGTTCGCGATTTTCAAAAATCTACAATTTGATTGAAATGATTGGAAATCATTTCAAATTTTACATTAATTTGTAATCTTTTCAAAGGCTTTAAATTTTCCACTAAAAATCTTCAAAAATTGACATTGTTGAAAAAAAAACTTCAGAAATATTTCCAAATTTACAATTTCTTTTGAATTTTTTTCAAAATTTCTTTTAAATTGATTCGAAATTTTCTTAAAACAATCCTGCAACATAAAGAAAATTGCTTGCAAATATTTTAAATTTTCTTAAGAATCATAAGAAAATTTTTTTATTCTGATGACACTAAATTATTTTAATTTTAAATAGTTTCAAATTAATGATTATTCAGTTTTCTTAGATGATTCGAAGTGTTAATAAAAAATTTTAAAAATTGCTTTAAAATTTTCCAGATACCTTTTCCAAAATTTTGAAAATCTTTTTAAATATTCTCTTCACATTAATTTTTGAAAATAAAAAAAAAATCAATTTTCCTAAGAATCATAAGGAAATTTTATTATAAAACTAAAATATTTTTATTCAAAGTAGTTTCAAATGAGTGATTATTCAATGTTATGGTTACCAAAAAACTTGCTTTTGCTTTGTAAATTTCTCTAAAAATAATTTTGTTGAAATCAAAAATAATTAAAAATTTTCCCAGGCACTTCAAGACATCTTTTTGTTATCTTAAAACTTTTCGAAATCCTTAAAAATCTTTCAGATTTTATTTTAGTCTTCAAAAATCTACATTTTTTAGATTTTCTAATTTTAAATTATTTTTGAAATGTTTCGAATTTTCCCTAAAAAATCATGAAAAATTTTTAAAAAAGTGCTTTGAAATTATTTTGAATTTGAAATTATTTGAAATCAATTCAAATTTTTAATTAATTTCTAATTTGTTCAGAACTTCTAAATATATGTTAAATTTTCTAAATTGGTAAGTGTTTAATTGTCATTTGAACATAAAAATTTAACACTTTCACTCACAAATTAAAATTTTGTTGAATAAAGCAATTAAAATAGTAACTTTTGAAATTTTAATTTAGCCGTCTTAAAATGTTAACGATTCAAAGATTTCTATTTCAAATTATTTAGTTTAAAATTCTGTAGTTTTAAAAATTTGATTAAGAATTTTTCGTTTTAGATATGAAATAAAATATTGGTAAATATTCAAACATTTTGAATAATTTTAATTTAATATTTTCAAATGCAATGGATTAAAAATGGAACGAAAGCTTTTGATTAATCTATTAAGTTAAAGTTTTTTTAAATTGAAAATAGTTTCTTACTAAAAAATAATTTTTAATTTACCCAGGAACTTCAAGATTTTTTTAATCATCTCAAAACTTTTCAAATTCCCTAAAAAGATTAAAAATTTTATTTCAGTTTTCAAAAATATACATTTTTAAAAATTTCGAATTTTAAATTATTTTTGAAATTTTTCGAGTTTTTCTTTAAAAAATATTTAAAATCTTCCAGTTTGAATTCGGAAAATTGGGAAATCTTTTGAAATATTTAAAAATATTTTCTTAAAATTAATTTTTCAATTTAAAAAATCATTTTCTATTTTCCTAGGAATATTAAGAAAATTTTATTATTATGAAATCTTAAAAAAATCTACATTTCGATTGAAATTATTGGAAATCATTTCAAAATTTACAATAATTTGTAATCGTTTCAAAAGCTTGACATTTTTTTATTCAAAATCTTCAAAAATGGACATTCTCGCAAAAACAAACTTAAAAATATTTCCCAATTTACAATTATTTTTGATTTTTTTTTCAAAATTTCTTTTAAATTCATTCGAAATTTTCCTAAAACAAACCTGCAACATAAAAAAAATTGGTTGCAAATCTTTAAAATTTTCTTAACAATCATAAGAAAATTTTTTTATTTTTATGGAACTAAATTATTTTTATTTTAAATAGTTTCAAGTTAATGATTCTTCAGTTGTACAAAACTTATTTTTATTAAAAAATATTTTATGAAAATAATTTTTTCAAAAGTGAAAAATAATTTAGAATTGTCCAGGAATCTCGAGAATTTTTCTGATAATCTTAAAACCTGTCAAAGTTCTTGAAAAACTTATAAATTTTACTACAAAATCTTAAAAAATATAAATGTTGCTTTAAATTTGTTAAAATCCTTTCAAATGTCAGATTAGTTTTTAAATGTTTACAAAACTTTTACATATTTCCTTAAACAATTCGAAATGTTAATAAAACATTCTGAAAAATTCAATGTTATTTTTACCACTAAACTTGTTTTTGCTTTGAAAGGTTCTCTAAAAATAATTTTTTTTGAATCAAAAATAATTTTTAATTTTCCCAAGAACTTCAAGACATCTTTTTGTTATCTTTAAACTTTTCGAAATCCTTTTAAAACTTTCAAATTTTATTAAATCTTCAAAAATCTACATTTTGTAGATTTTCTAATTTTAAATTATTTTTGAAATGTTTCGAATTTTTCGTAAAAAATCATGAAAAATTAAAAAAAAACTGCTTTGAATTCTTTTATTTTTTGTTCGAAAAATTTGTAAATATTTTTAAATCTTTTGAAATACTTACTTGAAATTAATTTTTCAATTTAAAAAATAATTTTTAATTGCCTTGGGAATCTTAAGAAACTTTTGTTGTAAATATTTTACAATTCTTAAAATTATTCGAAATTTGTTGTTCGTGATCTGAAAAATCTGATTTATATTTATACATAAAAATCCAACAATTTCACTCGCTAATTAAAATTTTGTCGAATAGAGCAATTAAAATAGTAACTTTTGAAATTTTAATTTAGCCGACTTAAAATGTTAACGATTTAAAGCTTTCTATTTCAAATTCTTTAGTTTTGAACATTTTTAATAATAACTTTTCGTTTTAGATATAAAATCAAATATTGGTAAATATTCAATCATTTTTAATAATTTTAATATAAAATTTTCAAATTGAATGGATTCAAAATGGAATATTTTAGACTGAAACATAATTTGAATAGAATTTGAAATTGAATGAAAGCTTTTGATTAATCTATTAATTTAAAGTTATTTTTAAATTGAAAATAGTCTATAATCGAATTTATAGTGCGAATTTGCACTAGTGTACGGTGAGAGGGTTAATGATTATCTTCTGTAGGCTGATCTCCCTATTCATATTCCGAGTCAATTTTTAAAAAAGCGAAACATTTGAATGGCTATAATAATGAATACTATGAAAAATTGTACCTGAAAACAACCTGGATTTATCCGGGCATTTTTTGCAGAATTTGAGTAGACGCTCTGCTCAATTTTCTTGAATTTCTTTTCCAGTTTGGCCTCCGACAATTGGATTTATCGCTACTCTCTCAACTCTGGTCGCTGAATGAATCGATACAAGAATTTCGACAACTTCTGCAGGACCAGGAAGACAGAGCACCATCTCCGTCGCCAAGCAGCGAGGAAGGAGATGACACTTCCTACGGAGCTCATCCTCCACCTCCTCCGAGAAGACCTGCACCAACTTTACATCACCACAGACCTTCAAAACCTCCAAGACCTCCAAAACCTCCACCCAGCGACGATTCTCCGTCCAGTGAAGAATATGGAGCCGTTTAGCTTCCTCTCTCTCGAGTCTCCATTTTCCACGTCCACTCGCGACTTTTATTGCAATTGCCAAAAAAAGAAAATTCTCAACTCGAAAGTCAAAAGTGGACTGGAAGTGAGAGACGTATCTTTATTAGTACTTAGATTTTGTCCAACGACTTTGGATTGATCTCAATGGAGTGGACTTGGCTGTTTCTGCATTCCTCTTCAACCTAAAAATGGAAATCTAAATTAAAAATTCGTAAGAAAAGGGGGAGGGTCGGTAAGGCCGGTTTTTGGCCTAATTTATTTTTGGACCAAAAAATCTGAAAAAATCATGGTAGTATCTTATAAGTATCCCGAGT
>NC_046666.1:6198898-6227216 GCF_010883055.1 Belonocnema kinseyi | reverse complement strand
TGGGGGGTGGAGGGTAGTCCGTTTAGCGTGCAATCGACTCGGGATACTTATAAGATACTACCATGATTTTTTTCGGATTTTTTGGTCCAAAAATAAATTAGGCCAAAAACCGGCATTACCGAACCTCCCCCTTTAGCTTTTTCTTAATTTTTTCTCTCTCGGGTGGCTACATCGGAAAGTTTCAAAATTCCAGGGTGGTTCAGCAAATTTAAAATAATTTTATTCGCTTTTCTCTCTTTTTTTTTAGAAATTGTGTACAAATCGAGGTACAAATTGAAATTAAATTCGATTTAAACTTTTTTTTATGTTAAGTTCCGTTGTTCCCTTTTCAATTATTATATTGAGTTTAATTTAAAGAATTTTAAAATCCAGTTTTGAGAACTTAATAAAAAATTCAAAGCGTTTAAAATTGCAAATTTTGGATACAAAATTTTATTAGTTGATCAACTGTAAATATGATTAATTAATGATTATTAAAATTGAACTGTGCTTTAAGTATTAAAAATAAAAAATAATTTTATTAGACGATTCTAAATCCGTTAAGAAGTAAACAATTTACAGATTTTAACATTAAAAATTTCAATTTAAAAGCTTTAATACTTTAATTTAAACGTCTGATTAAAATTTTATAAACTATTTTTAATTTTAAAATAACTTTAAATTAATATATTAATCAAAAGCTTTCATTCAATTTCAAATTCTATTCAAATATTGTTTCAATCTAAAATATTCCATTTTTAATCCATTCAATTTGAAAATTTGTAATTAAAATTATTAAAAATTATTTAATATTTACCAATATTTGATTTTATATCTAAAACGAAAAACTATTAATCAAATTTTCAAAACTAAAGAATTTGAAACTAAATTATTTGAAATCGAAAGCTTTGAGTCGTTAACATTTTAAGACGGCTAAATTAAAATTTCAAAAGTTACTATTTTTATTATTTTTTCAACAAAATTTTAATTTGTGAGTGAAATTGTTGAATTTTTATCTATAAATAATAATTAAACATTTGCCAATTTAGAAAATTTAACAGATATTTGGAAGTTTTGAACAGATTACAAATTAGTTAAAAATTTGGAAGGATTCAAATAATTTCAAATAAAATTCAGATTTTTGCAAATCACGAACAACAAATTTCGATTCATTTTAAGATTTGTGAAATGTTTATAACAAAATTTTCTTAAGATTCCTAAGGTAATTAAAAATTACTTTTTAAATGAAAACATTAATTTTAAGAAAGTATTTAAAAAGATTCTGAAATATTTACAAATTAAAAAAAATGGAAGAATTCAAAGCAGTGTTTTTTAATTTTTCATGATTTTTTAGGAAAAATTCGAAACATTTCAAAAATAATTTAAAATTAGAAAATCTAAAAAAAGGAAAATTTTTTAAAGAATTAAATAAGATTTGAAAGTTTGTTAAGGATTTTTAAAAGTTTTAAGATTACAAAAAGATGTCTTGAAGTTCCTCGGAAAATTAAAAATTATTTTTGAGATAAAAAAAATTATTTTTAGAGAACCTTTCAAAGCAAAAATAAGTTTAGTGGTAAAAATAACTGGAATAATCACTAATTTGAAACTACTTTGAATAAAAACAATTTAGTTTCATAATAAAATTTCCTTATCATTCTTAGGAAAATTCATTTTTTTATTTTTATTCTAAAAAATTAATGTAGCAACTAAACAATCATTAACTTGAAACTATTTAAAATAAAAATAATTTAGTGTCATAAGAATAACAAAATTTTCTTATGATTCTTAAGAAAATAAATTGGGAAATATTTCTAAAATTTTGTTTTTGCGAGAATGTCAATTTTTGAAGATTTTGAATAAAAAAAATGCAAGCTGTTGAAAAGATTACAAATTAATGTAAAATTTGAAATGATTTCCAATAATTTCAATCAAAATTTAGATTTTTTTAAAATTTCATAATAATAAATTTTCTTAATATTCCTAGGAAAATAGAAAATGATTTTTTAAATTGAAAAATTAATTTTAAGAAAATATTTTAAAAGATTTCCCAATTTTACGAAATCAAACTGGAAGATTTTTAATATTTTTTAATGAAAAATTCGAAAAATTTCAAAAATAATTTAAAATTCGAAATTTTTAAAAATGTAGATTTTTGAAAACTGAAATCAAATTTTGAATCTTTTTAAGGAATTTGAAAAGTTTTAAGATGATAAAAAAAATCTTGGAAGTTCCTGGGGAAATTTAAAATTATTTTTTAGTTTGAAATTATTTTAAGATACATTCAAAACAAAAACAAGTTTTCATGTAAAAAAAACATTAAATAATCACTAATTTGAAACTAATTTAAATAAAAATAATTTAGTTTCAAAATAAAATTTCCTTAAGCTTCTTGAGAAAATTGAAAATTATTTTTGATTTTGAAAAATTAATTTTAAGAGAATATTTATAAAGATTTCCAAAATAGTCGAAAATTATCTGGAAGATTTTCAAAAAATTTCCGTTTGAAATTTTGTAAACATTTAAAAGGTAATTTAAATTTTGAAAGGATTTCAAAAAATTTAAAAGAAAATGTAGAGTTTTGAAGATTTTAAAATGAAATTTCAAAGCTTTTCAAGCAGTTTGAAAGGTTTTATGATAATAAAAACAAATTTATTGAGATTTATAGGAAAATCTGGAAGATTTTGAACAATCCTGCAAAATAAAAAAAAATCGCTTAAAAATCTTCCAGATTTTGAACCAATTTTTTGTTATTTTGCAGGATTGTTTTGGAAAAATTTCGAATCGATTTAAAATGAATTCTGAAATAATTTTAAATTGGAAAATATTTCGAAATCTTTTTTGTAAAAAAGTACATTGTGGAAAATTCTAAAATCGTTGAAAAAGAATCGGGACAATTTGAAGACATTTTTTCAATAATTTTGCAGGATTTTTTTTAGGAAAAATCATATTAATTATGAAAGACATTTAAAAGTTTATTTTTTTTTTTTAATTTCAAATATATTTTATTTTTAAAACAGTTTAAGAGAAAATTTCAAAATTTAACTAAAAATTTCAAAATATTTTCAAAATCGTTGAAAAAGAATCTGGACGATTTTAAGACATTTTTTCAATAATTTTGCAGGATTTTTAAAAGGAAAATTAGATTAATTATTGAAGACATTCAAAAGTTTAAAAAAAAAATTTAAAAATATTTTTTATTTTGAAAATAGTTTAAGAGAACATTTCAAAATATTTCGCAATTTATACAAATTTGAAATTGTTAATTTTCCAGTTCTACATTTAATTGATAATTGTTTAATTGAAAAGTTTAAAAGCTTCAATTTTACATGTGTGAATTATTGAGCTTTAAAAAAAAATGTTTAAAACTTATTTTCGAAAGTTTCAAATTCAAGAGTTCCACTTTGATTGCTTCAATTTTTATTTTCGTTTTTATTATCTCAAATAAAAAAAATTTAGTTTTCAGAGTTTGAATTTTTCAATGGAAATTTATGTTTTCTTTATGAAAATGGCTAACCGGAAATTGCAGCTAAATCGACTTGACTACACCAGCGCCCTCACCGATTAATTTTTTTAAATTTTCACTTGTTTTTCCTATTAAATTCTTTTTTCCCCTCATTTTTTGGTTTGAAGAGGGTTGGTCAGAAGTGTGTGAAAAATAATAATAATGCGTTTGAGTAATCGAACGACATGGCTAGTGAGTTCCAAAGAAGTCTCCTCAGAGTTTCTTCTTTCCTCTGATACTTGAAAATTGGATCAAGCAGTTCCGAGATTTCCAAGATTTTTCCGTCAATTGTTTACAGTACGCTTCGCAGTAATGCTGTGGCGTGCAAGTGATATAAAAATAAAAAAGGATTAAATAAACTAAATGAAATCTAATTTAAGAGAAGATACGTAAAGAGAATTCTCATATTTATCGACCCTTCACCAAATACCTTTGCCCTGTTCAACGTTACGGGCTGGCCATACTTCGTTGTTACAAGGTGTTCCGATTGTAAATTATCTTTCTTTATCTCGTGCTAGGGTTGCAGGATTAAAAAAGGAAAAGGAGTCGAAAAAGGGTCTAGAATTTAATAATTATTAAGTCCTAAGAATTAGTACCTAAGGGGCTCTACTTAAATTACGTAACGGATTACAAAAAGCGTTTAAAAAAATTCCTTTTTAACAAAATACTTGAATTTTCAACAAAGTGATTACATTTTTTAAATAATAGTTGAATTTTCAACCTAAAAAGATACATTCCCAAACAAAAAAGTGCCATCGTTTATATTTCGGTCGAAAAAGATTAAATTTATGCACAAAAAAAAGAATTATTAAACCTAAAAGACGAATTTTCAACGAATAATGGTTTTTCGATTAGGCAATAAATAAAAGTTTATACAAATTGGTCAATTTTCAAGATAAAAGACGATTTTTCTCTACAAAAATTGAATTTTTTAACAAACAATATGACTTTTCAGGAAGAAATTAATTTTTCATGAAACTTATACATTTTTATACGACAAAAATTAAATTTTTAACGAAGAACATTATTTTTTTTTTTTACCAAAAAAGAAGAATTTTCAACTAAAAAAGATTAATCTTTAAAAAATGGAAAAGTTTTGTTTTCAAGTAAAGATATTAGTCTTGAAACAATAAAATAAATTTTTAACAATGTGGTTTAAATTTTGCCCAAGTAATTGAATTTTCAATTAAAAAATATTATTTTTCAATAAAGTAGGTAAAATTTCAACCAAACATGAATTTTCAACTAAAAATACAAATCTTTAGAACAAAAAAAAATTATTTCTTAACAAAGTGGCCCGACTAAATCTGTCAAAGAAAAGAATTGAATACTCAAGCAAATAAGAAGAAATTATAACAAAAAAGTTGCATTTTCATGAGAACAATAAAATGAAATTTCTATTAAAATAGATGAATTTAAAAAAAAAAAAATACATTTTGAAAAAAAAAGTTGAATTTTCTTTTAAAAAGATTTCAGTTGACGTTTTACGATGAAAATATGAATTTTTTAAGAAGAAATAAGTTTCTGCACAAAAATTGAATTTTTAATGAAAAAAAGACGAATTTTTAACCAAGAAAGATGACTTTTTTAATAGTTGCATTTTTATCCAAAAAGATTAAATTTCTCTTAAAACATATGAATTTTCATTGAAAAATTAAAAATTAAAAAAATAGTTTAATTTTCATCGAGTAAATATTCCAGTTGAGTTTACAAAATATGATTTTTTTAACAAAAAATAAGTTTATGCGAAGAAAATTAAATTTTGAATTCAAAAAGACGAATTTTTTAACCAGAAAAGATTTCAATTCATTTTTCGACACCAAAATATAAATTTAAAAAAATAAATAAATAAAATTTTCTACGAAATAGTTAAATTTTTAACAAATTTGTGAAATTTCCAATAAAAAATTATGGCTTTCTAAGAAAATAGTTTAATTTTCAACCAAACAGTTACATTTTTGTTCAAGAAATTTCTCTTTTACCAGGTGAATTTTGACTAAAAAACGACACTTTTTTCAAAGTTTAACTTTCATCAAAAAATGATAAAATTTCTCCTAAAACAGAGGAACTTTTATTTTTATAATATTTTTAAAAATAGTTAAATTTTCATAAAATAAAGATTCCAGTTAACTTTTCAATATCAAAATATAAATTTGTTAACAAAAAATAAGTTTCTTCGAAAAAAATTGAATTTTCAATTCAAAAAGACTATTTTTTTAACCGAAAATAATAATTTTTTAATAAAATAGTTGAATTTTCTACCAAATAGCCGCGTTTTTATCCAAGATAGATGAAATTTGTACTAAAACAGATGAATTTTTAATAAAAAAACTAGCAATTTTCTTTTCAATCCAAAAAGACGACATTTTTTCAACAAAAAATTATGAATTTTTAACCAAATAGTTTATATATCAACCAAACAGTTAGTTTTTTGTCCAAGAAAATGAAATTTCTTTTAAAACAGATGAATTTTTAATAAAAAACGACACATTTTTTTTCAAAGTTTAACTTTTATCCAAAAATAATGAAAATTCTCTTAAAACAGAGGAACTTTAATTTTTTTAATATTAAAAAAAATTAAATTTTCACAAAATAAAGATTCCAGTTGACTTTTCAATATTAAAATATAAATTTTTTAACAAAAAATAAATTTCTTCGAAAAAAAATGGAATTTTCAATCCAAAAAGATGAAATTTGTACTAAAACACATGAATTTTTAACTAATAACGAAGAGTTTTTTTCAAAGTTAAACTTTCATCCAGAAAAAGATTTCCGTTCATTTTTCAACATCAAAATATAAATTAAAAAAAAAGTAAATTTTCTACCAAATTTGTTAAGTTTGTAACAAAACGGTAAAATTTTCAATAAAAAATCATGGCTCTGCTAAATCAGGTTAATTTTAAAATCAAAAAGACAAAATTTAAAAAAAGAGTTGAATTTTAAACCGAACAGTTGCATTTTTCAAGAAAAATGAAATTTCTTTTAAAACGAATGAATTAAAAAAAAGTTAAATTTGCATTTTAAAAAAATAGTTCACTTTCCAATACCAAGATAAAAATTTTAAACAGTAAGTTAATTTCCTGCTAAAAAGTCGAGTTTTTAAACAAGAAGTATGATTTTTTAACAAGATTTTTAAATTTTTAAACAAACAGGTGAATTTTTAAATCAGAAAGACTAATTTTCAACAAATCAGTTGAATTTTGATCGAAGAAAAATTCAATATTTCTAATAAAAAAGATTAAATTTTACATCAAAAAGAAAATTTTCAGAAAAAAAGATGAGTTTTTATCTATAAAGATTTCAATTTACTTTTCAACACGAAAATACGAATTTTAAACAAAAAGCACATTTTTTTAGGAAATAGTTGCATTTTCAACAAAACACTTGCATTTTTATCCAAGAAAGATGCAATGTTTCTACTAAAAAAAATATTAACTTTTAAATCAAAAAGACAAATTTTCAGAAAAATTAGTTTCCACCCAAAAAAGATTTCTGTTGATTTATCGGTAACAAAATATGAATTTTTAAGAAAATAGTTAAATTTGCAATAAAAAATTATGTCTTTTTAATAAAATTGTCAAATTTTCAACCAAATATTAAAATTTATAACAAAAAAGATCATCTTCAGGAGAATTTTTTTTGCGAATTTGCAAAAATTACGTACATGATTGAATTTTTTCGTAATTTGAGTATGGTCCCTAACCTGGAGTGTATATTTGATATAAAAAAAGACTGGAGTCTTTGGAAACGTTGAAGATTTCATGAAGAAGAGTCCAGTCTTTTTTTTTTAATCGTTAAACTGTAAAGGTTTAAGAGAATCGTTCGTTTTGAAGCGATTTTTGAAGCGCTTTTTAAAACATTGTACAATTTCTTCTAGATTTTAAGTCTGATAACTGTCATGGTCTTTGGAACGATTTTATTTTGAGGAATTGAAACCAAAATTTCTTTTCTAAGATTTATTCACTTGTAAGTTTTTTCAGTTTGATTTAAAAAAAAAAAGTAGCTACAATTGTGGCGATTATATTTCCACTGGCATGACAGAGTAATGGAATTATTAGAGTTTTTATACACCGAAAAATGATAAAAGGGAGAAAGGTTTTTCATTTTAAATGAAAGGTGAAGATTTTCTGATTAGGCTCAAAAATAGAAATAGCGGCGTTGTGGTGAACGAAGAAATAAAGTTCTTTTTTTCAAGAAATTTTTGAAATTTTATTTTTTAATCTCCTTCTTTTGAGTGTTATATTACAATTTGCATTGAAATGCAAAACCAGGCAGGGAAATGCAATGAAACTTTCAGGTTTTTGAAGTTTTTTTTACATGTATAATTTTTGCATTTTTTAAACAATCGGCTCGGAATATAAAATTAAAAATAATATTAAACAGTTTCGTGAGTTTATTATAAATATTTTTTTTTCCGTTTCTAGAAATTCAATTTTAATTTTTAATTAGTACCATTTATTAATTAAATAGTTAATTAATGATAAAAATATAATTAATTATTTCTTGAATTTGTCGGTAAAAGACCGTGTATTTGAATAATAATTCAAACCAATTTTTATTTTATTTTCTTCTACTCAAAATTCAGTACATATTTGAGTAAAATTAATGTGAGTACTATATTAAATTCAATTTAAACTGTTTTAAATTCCTAACTTTTCAAGTAAAAATATTGCATTTTCAACCAGAAAGATGAATTTTCAAAAAAGAAGATTAATTTTCAAAAAAGAAGATTAATTTTTTATCAACAAGGTGAATTAAAAAAAATTATTTTTAAACAAAAGATTAATTTTAAACCAACAAGACGAATTTTTAACAAAATACATGCATTCTCAACCAGATTGTTGAATTTTCTACTAAAAAAAAATCACTTGGAATAGTTAAATTAAAAAAAAGAATTAATTTTCCACAGAACAAAAGAAACAAATTTTCATCCATTAATGAATTTGGAACTGGAATAGATGAATTTAAAAAAAAGAGTTTTAACTAATTAATTTTATTTTCAACTAAAGAGGTATTGGAACAGATAAATTTTTAATAAAGGATTTTCAACTAAGTAGTTTTATTTTCAACCAAAACGATAAATTTCAAACCAAAAAAAAACAAACAATTTTTAACTAACAAGATGAATTTTCAAACAAGAATTTTTATTTTCTACCTAAAGAGACGATTTTTCAACAAAATACATGAATTCTCAACAAAGAAGTTGAATTTTCAACTTAAAAAGACACATTTTTAAAGTAAATAGTTGAATTTTCACAACAACAAAAATATCACTTTTCAATTAAAAAGTGGAATAGTTAAATTTCAGTTCAAAAAAATTATTTTAAAATTATATGATGCATTTCCGAATTAAATTATGGATTTTTAACTGAAAAATTTTAAATTTTCAACCAAAAAGATAAATTTTACACTAAAAATGATAAATTGACAACTAAAAAAGACAAATTGTCAATAAAAAATGTATAGTTCAATGTTCAGTTACAAAATTAAATGTTCAACCAAATAGATGAATTTCAACTAATATGCTGAAATATTCAATCGGAATATATAGTTTCAGATGATAAAAAAATAATTTTCAACCAAAAATGGAATAGTTAAATTTTCAGTAAAAAAATAAAAATAATAATTTTCATCTAAACTGATGATTTTTCGAATAATATGTTGAAGCTTTAACTGGAATACTTGAATTTTAAACCAAGAAGATGAATTTTTAACAAAATACATGAATTCTCAACCAGATTGTTGAATTTTCTACTAAAAAAATCACTTGGAATAGTTAAATTAAAAAAAAAAATTTTCTACCGAGCAAAACAAATAAATTTTCAACCAGTAATGAATTTGGAACTGGAATAGATGAATTAAAAAAAAGAGTTTTAACTAATTAATTTTATTTTCAAACAAAAAGATTACTTTTCAACTAAAGAGGTATTGGAACAGATAAATTTTTAATAAAGGATTTTCAACTAAGTAGTTTTATTTTCAACCAAAACGATAAATTCCCAACTAAAAAAAAACAAACAATTTTTAACTAAAAAGATTAATATTTAAATGAAAAGATGAATTTTCAATCAAGAATTTTTATTTTTTACCTAAAGAGACGATTTTTCAACAAAATACATGAATTATCAACAAAGAAGTTGAATTTTCAAATTAAATTATGGATATTCAACAGAAATATTTGAATTTTTAACCAAAAAGATCAATTTTACACTAAAAATGATAAATTGACAACTAAAAAAGATAAATTGTCAATAAAAAAATGTATAGTTCAATTTTCAGTTAAAAAAATTATTTTTCAACCAAAGAGATGAATTTAAACTAATAGGCTTAAATATTCAATTGAAATATATAGTTTCAGATGATAAAAAATAATTTTCAAGCAAAAATGGAATACTTAAATTTTCAGTAAAAAAAATAATTTTCATCGAAACTGATGATTTTCAGTAATGAATTTGGAACTGGAATAGATGAATAAAAAAAAGAGTTTTAACTAATTAATTTGATTTTCAACCAAGAAGAGAATTTGCAACCAAAAATATTACTTTTCAACTAAAGTGATGAATTTTTAATTCGAAAAGATAAATTTTTAATAAAAGAGTTTCAACTAATTAGTTTTATTTTCAACCAAAAAGATGAATTTCCAATTAAAAAAAAAAAGAATTTTTAACTAAAAAGATTAATTTTTAAATGAAAAGATGAATTTTCAACTAAAAAGAATAAAAAAACGTTTTCTACGAAACTTGAAAACAATTTTTTATTTTAATAAACTAATTTCAAGAGAATATTTAAAAAGATTCATAACGATTTACAAAATTTAAAAAAATGAATTGATAATTTTAAGAAAATTTCTTTAGTTTGGCAGAATAAAAAAAATTGAAATAAATTTAAAAATGTAAAACAGCCTGTAGATGTTTCAAGTTGGAACTGGAGTTTATCCAGAATAATAATAATAATAATAATTCTGACTTTGAAGCGGGAAATTTCAAATTTTAATAAATTCCGAGCTTGTACTGGAAATTTTCGAAAAAGAACAAAATTCTGAATTGGAACAGGAAATTTTTCCCAAGAATCCTAATTTTAAATTGAAGCAGGAAATTTTCAAATTCTAACCAATTCTGAGTTGAAACTGGTATTTATCCAAAATAATTATAATTTGTCCTGGAACATGGAAATTTAAAATTTAAATAAATTCCGAGCTGGAACAGGGAATTTTTCTAAAGAATGAATTCTAATTCTTAGTAGAAACGGGATATTTTCGAAAAAAATTAAAAATTATGAATTGGAACAGGGAATTTTACAGTCAAATTATAATTCGTAGTTGAAACGGAGAATTTTCGAAAAGTATTAAAATTTCGGATTTGAACAAGAAGTTTTTAATTCTTAATCAATTATAAGTTGGAACTGGAATTTATCCAGGAGAACAACAATTCTGTATGGAAAATTGAATTTTTCAAACAAAATTATAATTCTCAACAGAAAGGAGGTATTTTCGAAAACAATGAAAAATATAAATTGGAACAGGGGATTTTACAAAACAAATCTAATTTTTAGTTGAAATGGAGAATTTTCGAAAAGAATTCAAACTCTTTGTTTGAACAGGGATTTTTTCAACCGAATTTCAATTCTGAGTGGAAATGAAGAATTACAAAAAAATTAAAATTCTGAATTTCAACGGGGAATTTTTCGAAAAGAATTAACATTCAGATTTAAACTGAGAATTTTTAATTTTTAACTAATTCTGAGTTAGAACTAGAATTTAAAATGGTTAAAAATGGTATAATTAAATTTTTTTTAATTTATTGATTGATTCTTCAATTTAGATTATTAAAAATGCTAACCTGGATTTATATTTTTGGAACTGAATCTGAATCTTCCAAATCTACAATTTATAAAAGTTAAACAAAAATTATTTGGCAGTTTCACTGCATTTAATTTAAAATTATTTAGTTTAAAAATGTTAGTAGCTTCTATTTTATACGTTCTATTTATCATTGATCGTGAAAAATTTTTGCGAACCGGGAAATGACTGGGTTTTTTTTTTTTTTTTTTTTTTTTTATTAAAACGGACACCCTGGAATTTTCAGCTAAGAAGTTGAATTTTCAAACAAGAAGATTTATTTTCTACCAGAAATGAAGATTTTTCAACAAAATACATGAATTCTCAACAAAGAAGTTGAATTTAAAAAAAAAAGACAAATTTTTCAACTAAATAGTTTAATTTTCGCAAAAAGAGATCCCTTTAAAAAAAATGAAATAGTTAAATTTTCAGTTAAAAATAATTATTTTCGAATAAAATGATAAATTGACAACTAAAAGGAAAAATTATCAATAAAACATAGTATAGTTTAACTTTCAGTTAAAAAAATTAATGTTCAACGAAAGAGATGAATTGTCAATATAATGATGGAATATTCGATTGGAATACTTACAGTTTCAGTTAATAAAAAATAATTTTCAACAACAAAAAACAACAACTAATTTTCAAAAAAATAAATACACTTTCCAAAAAAGTCCTCAATTTTCAAATAAAAAGACGATTTATGAGCAAACTACTTGAATTCTCAAACAAATAGTTGAATTTTCAACCAAAAAATAAAATTTTTGAATAAATAGTTCAATTTTTCCATGAAAAAAATCAATTTTCAACAAAAATGGAATAGTTAAGTTTCAGTGTAACAAGTTAATTTTTACCCAAACTGATAACCTTTTAACTAGAGTAGATGAAATTTTTAACAAAAGTGTTTGAACTAAGTACTATTACTTTCAATCAGAGAGATGAATTTTTAACTAAAAGGATGAATTTTCAACTCAAAGGGTGAATTTTTAACTAAACCGATGAATTTTCAACTAAAAAGATGAAATTTCTGCCAGAAAATACGATAATTTTAAGCTAGAAATATAAAAAATTTAAAGATTACATTTTTGTTATAAACTGAACAATTTATAAATTGAAAGTTAAATTATTTTGATATTAAATAATTAAAAAATCCTAAAACCTTTAAAAAAGCTGTAAAAGCGTCAAATTTTTATATAAAAATCTTTAAACATTTAAATTTTGTTTTAAATTCGTTCAAGTTCCATAAATGTATATTATTATAATTCGTAATTTGCATTGGTTTTAAAACAGACGAAATTTCATTGTGCCGTTAAAAAAAAGTTTTTGAAATTATTTTTTGCAATTTATTTTGAATTCACCCTAAATTGTGATTAGTTTATCCTAAATTTTTTACATTCTAAATTTACTCAATTCTATTCATTCGATAAAGTTTTTTGAAGTTTTTATTTCATTCATCTTGAAGTCGTTAAAACTCACCCAAAATTTGGAGGCATTTGATCAAATTCTTTTGAAGTTTCTTGAATTTTTCCCTAATTAATTTCAAACTAATTTTTGAATTTATTGAATCATGATTGTACAAAATGTAGAACTGATTTATTTTGAAAGTGATTAGTTTAAATAAGTTTGTTTTAGAAATGTTATATTAAATTTTTTTTTAATTAATTGCAAATTGTACATTTCAGTATTTTAATTAAAAAATGTTATTTTTACGATTAAAACGAAAACCACGCGATTTATGAAGAAATTATTTCAAAAAGTTTTTAGATTTTTTTGGGTTAAACAACCTTTCTTTTATACCTTGTGCCTTGTTCACAGACAGACATACATACAGACAGACAAATTCGTAAAAACCTGTTTTTCGGATTCAGGGGGTCTCAAAACGTGAAAAACATAAACTCAAAACTTTTTAAATTTTGCACAAATCTAACACCTTCTCTGATGAGAATGTAATATAAATTATAATTTTTTTATTATAAAAAAGAAATTAGACAATTAGAGAAAGAGAGTAAAAATCAGTCATTAAATAGGCCATTAAGTGTCCTGAAGTGTGTACCTGGTATTTATTTCCAACAATTTTCGTTTGAAATTATTTTTTTTTGTTTTCGTGTATTTTGTTGAAAATTTGTCTTTCAAGTAGAAAATTAATTTTCTTGTTTTTGAAAATTCACATTTTAGTAGAAAATTAAACTACTTCGTTTTTTGGCTAAAATACATATATCCTTATTAACTTTTTTAGTAAAAATCAGTTTTTTGTTTTCATTAAAAATTGATTAATTAAAAATTTAACTTGTCCACTTTTTGTTAAAAATTCGCGTCTTTCAGTTTAAAAATCAACCACTTTGATGAAAATTAATGTATTTTGTTGAAAATTCTTCTCTTTTGGCTAAAAATTAATCTTGAAAATTTAAATAATTGTTTAAAAATTCGTTTTTATTTTCTCGAAAATTGATCTTTTTAGTTGAAAATTCAGCTGTGTGTTTGAAAATTTATCTTTTTTTTAGGAAATTATTCTTTTTGTTTGAAAATGTATTTATGATGTTCAAAAATTTATTTATTTGTTTAAAAATTCAAATAGTTTGAAAAAATTTCATTACTTTGCTAATTTTTTTTGTTCAAGATTAATTTCTCAGTCGAAAATTAGACTATTTGGTAGAATATTTACTTTCTTCATTTAAAATTCTTTTTTTTTTATAGAAAATTCATTATTTTTTCTTGAAAATTTAATTATTTTGTTCAAATCTTCTTTTTTTGATACTGCGATAAAAATTAAACTATTTTATTGAACATTTTTTGTACAATTAATTTTTCAACTGAAAAATTGGGTATCGTATTTAAAATTTGCTTCCTTGGTTTATATTCAACTATATTTGATTTAATATTAAAATATTTTTTTGTAGGAATATCAACTATTCAATTTTTCGTAGAAAATGGATCTTTTTATAAACATAGCGTGTTTGAAAACTGATTTTTTTAAAATAAAATTATTCTTCATGCTTGCAAATTTATTTATTTTTGTTAAAAATGCATTTGTTTGGTGTAAAAATTCAAATACTTAAAAAAAATTTTATTCATTTGTAAAAAAAATTGACTCGAAAAGTTGAGTTTTTGGTAGAAAATTCATTTTCTTGTTTGAACATTCATTTTTTTGTTTGAAGAATCATTATTTTTAATCGAAAATTAAAATATTTTGTCCAAACCTTTTTTTGGTTCAAAAACATTTTTTTAACTGAAAATAGAATTTTATTTTTATTTTATTGAATATAAAAATCTTTCTAGGTTGAAATATCAAGTATTAAATTTTTCATTAAAAATTCATATTATTTTAGTCAAAGTTTTACTACTTGATGGGAAATAATTTTTTAAAGGTTCATTTATTTTGACTGAAAATTTAATTATTTCATTTTTGGTTCAAAATGTTATCTTTTTCAGTTAAAAATTCACTTCTTTTATTGCAAATTGTATATATTCTTGAAAAATCAATTTTTTTATCTAGAAATTTCACTATTCCATTTCTGGTAAAGTTTTGTTGTTGAAAATTTAACAATTTTGTTGAAGATTAATTATCTTTTCGTAACAAAATTTCCTTTTTGATTAAAACTTTAAATAGTTAGTTGGAAATTTATGTATTTTGTTGAAAAATTGTCTTTCTAGTAGAAACTTAATCATCTTGTTTGAAAACTTATCATTTTCATTAAAAATTAAACCATTTCATTTTTTGTTCAAAATTTATTTTTATTAGTTGAAAATTTTACTATTTAGTACAAATATAAAGAACTATGCAAAAGAAAGTGACCAGTAATTAAAATATTAAATTTGGTCTCTTCAAACTGAATGACTTTACCTTTGAATTTATTTTACGAATAAACTATACATTTTCATTAATAATTTGTTTTAAAAAACCTATTTTTCATATATTAAATTTGAATTTTTGCATAACTCGGACTCGAATAGATCGCGCACTCTGGTGAGCGATAACGGAGGTAACCAATCAGCTGTTTTCCATCTTCACAGTTCACACCACGTTTTTTTCATAGGTTATGTTTACCCCGGTCAACGTAACATCACTCCCAAAACACAAATATTATTATTAAACCAGGGTGAAAAATATTAAGTAAACCCGATCCAAAATGTCAGAAGACCAAGGAGAAAACATGCCAAAGTCGATAAAACGAAAGAAAAAGAGATCTTTCAACCAAATGGCGAAAAAAATGGCCCGAAGTCGAAGTTATGCAGGCGAACTCGAATCAAACGCGTATCAATACATGGTTCGTGTTTCTGAAATGTTGAGAACAGAATTTCCTAAGATGGATGATAAACTGATTTTCGCGAACAATGTTTACGAAGAAACTAAAGGACAAGAGGCTGATTATGCGAGAAATCAGGTTGGATCAAGAGTCCTCGAAATCCTGATGCCGTTCGCAAACTTCGAGGCAATAAAACGGATGCTGGATGCTTTTCAAAATGATTTAAGACCCATGTGCAGTGACAGATTCTCGAGTCACGTTTTGCAAAAATTAATATGCGTTTGTGTCGACCGGGGAAATGAATCTTCTGATAAAGAGAAAGACGCAAATTTGGTTAAAGTGAAGAAAGGAGAGAAGAATCAGTATAATGAGATGGCTTTGAAATTGTGCAAGTACGTAATTAATAATATGGAGGAATTTGTATGGGATACGTATGCGAATCATGTGCTTCGAACGGTTCTTGAATGTTTGGGAGGATTGATCAATAAACCGAAAGATCGCAAGGATAAATCTGGATCAAATTTGGTGTCGAGGAGGATAGTTGTTCAGAGTTTTACGGACTTGCTTGTTGATAGCTGCAAAAGGATGCACAGGTATGTTTCATATTATAATTTTGAAGTTTTCTCTTTGCCTCTTTCATTATTTAAAAAATTTTCAATTTTGAATATTTCGAATTTAGGGTAGTCGATTTAATCATAGAAAAACTTCGCGATTTTTTCCCGGTTCGCTAAGATTTTTCACGGTCAATGAAATTTAAAAATTTGAAATCTAAAGCTCAAAATTTCTCCATTAGAAGTAATGTAAAATCAGCTGAAAATCATTCTAAGCCAGAAATATTAAAAATTGCAGGACTACAGTTTTTCTAATTAACTGAACACTTCTTAAATTAAAAGTTAAATTATTTTTATTCCAAATAGTTTAAAAATCGTTAAAAAGCTTCAAAATTTATTAATAAAATAAAAAACATTGATTTTAATTCATGACCTTTATTCTAAACAAAATAGACGATTTTTTTAAAATATGATTAATTTTCTAACAAAAAGGTGAATTTTCCACGAAAAAATACAATTTTTCAACAAAATATATGAATCTTTAACGAAGTAGTTGAATTTTTAATTAAGAAAGACAAATTTTTAACCAAATTGTTCAAATTTGAACTAAACAACAAAATTTTCAACAGAAAATGGAATAGTTACATTTTTAGTTTAAAAAAATGAATTATCAACCTACCTGACAAATTTTTGCCGAAAATGATTAATCTTAAACTGAAAAATTTGAATTTTAAATAAAAAAGAATTAATTTGGACTAAAAACGATACATTTTCAACTAAAACTGAAATATTTAGGTTTTAAGTTTAAAAAAAGCAATGTTTAGCCAAAAAAAGATGTATTTTCTACTAAAAAAGATTATTTTTTACTCAAAAATTGACTAATTGAATTTGCAGTAAAAAAATAAACGTTTCACCAGAAAATAAACAAATTTGAAACAAAACAGTTTAATTTTTGGCAAGAAATTCCTTTTCCTCCAAAGAAAAAACATGGTCTTAATTAAATAGCTTTTTTCTAAACTAAAATTATGAATATTTAACTCGAATACTTGCATTTTTAACCAAGAAGAAGAATTTTCAAACAATAAGATTAACTTTCACAGAAGAACATAATTTTCTACCAAGAAGTTGACTTTTCAATTAAAAAGACATTTTCATCCAAATTGTTGAATTTTGAATTAGAAAAGAACAGTTTTCAACTAAAAATGGAACATTTAAATTTTTAGTTAAAAAAATTCATTTTTAATGAAACTGATAAATTTTGAAGTAAATTTGTGAATCTTCCAATTTAATAGTTGAATTTTATTTTTATCGTTAAATATTCTACCGTTTCAGTTAGAAATTCATCAATTTTTAGTTGTAAACTTATATTTTTTAGTTTAAAATTTAACTATGTGGTTGAAAATTTGACTTTTTTAGTTGAAAATTCTAATATTTCTGTCAAAGATTTATCATTTTGTTTAAAAATTCTACTTTTTGGTTTAAATTAGTTAAAACTCTTTTTGTTTTTTTTTTTTTTTTTTAGTTAAAAATTCGACTAAATTGTTGAAAATTTGCCCTTTTTTAGCGGAAAATTAAACTTTTTCGTTAAAAATTCATTTATTTTGTTTAAAAATTGATGTTTTTGGCAAAAAATTAATATTTTTCGTTGGGAATTAATATTCCTGTTTGAAAATAATCCATCTTGTGTGAAAATTAATTTTTTTTGTTAAAAACTTATGCATTATAGTTCAATATTGATCATTAAGGCTAAAAATTTATGTAATTTGTTGAAAAATTGACGTTTTTCGTAAAAAAATTAATCTTTAAGTTTGAGAAAATTCATCACTTTGGTTGAAAATTTACATTTTTTTGGTAGAAAATAAATATTTTTTCATCTGGGAATTTAATTGAAAATTGATATATTTTGTTAAAAAATTTACGTTTTTGGTAAACAGATTAATATTTTTGGTTTAAACTTCTTCTATTTCCGTTGAAAATCCATCACTTTGGTTGAAAAGTTGACTATTTTTGTAGAAAATTAATTTTTTAAACTGAAAATGTAACTATTCCAATTAAATATTTCATCATTTTTGTTGCAAATTTATCTCTTTGGTTGAACATTAATTTAATAATAATAAACCAAAAGAATTTAACTATTAAATTTTAAGTTAAGAAAAAATATCTTTTTTAGTAGAAAATTCAAGTATTTCTGTTAAATATTCATAATTTTAGTTGAAAATCATACTTTCTGGCTTAAAATTCATCTATACCAGTTGAAAGTTTGCCTTTTTTTTTTTAGAAAATTAATCTTTCTTTAACTTGAAATTTAATTATTTAAATTTTGGGGGAAAACTGATTTTTTCCGTTCCAACTTTAACTATGTGGTTGAAAATTTGTCAGTTCTAATTGAAAATTAATTTTATGGGTTTAAACTTCCATGGAATAGTCAAATTTTTTGTTTAAAAAATTAGATTTCAACTAAACTGATGGATTTCCAAGTAAAATGATGAATCATGAACTGGAATAGATGAATTTTCAAACCAGAATATTAATTTATACCATAAGATACGATTAATTAAAATAATATACTATTTTTTAACTAAAAAAGTAAACGTTTCATCAATAATTGAATGGTTAAATTTTCAGTTGAAAAATAATGATAGTCGATAAAAAACGACTACTTTTCGAAAAAAAATGACATTTTTTAACAAAGTAATGAATTTATAACTCGAAAAAAATGAATCTTTAACTGAAACAGTTAAATTGAAAAAAATGCAATTTGCAACTAAAGTTATGAATTTTTTAACTAGAATAATTGAATTTTTAACCAAGAAAATAAACTTTTATAAAAAAAAAACGAATTTTCTACTACAAAAAATAATTTTTCAACCAAAGAGATGAATTTGAATCTAAAATGATGGAATATTAAACTGGAACAGTTACATTTCCAGTTAAAAATATGAATTTTTCTCTATAAAAAAAGCGAAATTTTCAAACAAATATTTACGTTTTTACTCAAAGTAATGAATTTTCAACTAAAACGATGAATCTTTAACTGTAAAAGTTTAATTTTAAACAAAAAAATAATAATTTTCAACTAAAATGATGAACCCTAAAGTAGAATAATTGAATTTTCAAGTAAAAAGATTAATTTTCAAATAGTAAGATTACTTTCTCTCAAAAAAGAGGAATTTTCAACTGAAAAGGATCATTTTTCAACCAAAAATTGAATAGTTAAATTTTTAGTTAAAAAATGCATTTCCAACTAAAGAGATAAATAATTAACAAAAATGTTGACATATTCAACTAAAATAGTAACATTTTCAGTTAAAAATTAACTTTTAACAACAAAAAAACAACATCTCTTCAACAAATATAAGCTTATTTTTCTACCAAAAAGACGAATTTTCAATTCAAATGATGAATCTTCAACCAAAAAAATTAATTTTTAACAAAAGAGTTTAAGTTTCAACTAATTAATTAAATTTTTATTCCAAAAAAGATTCATTCTAAACGAAAAATGAGTGGCATTTTCAACCAAAATTGTATTGTTAAATTTTCAGTGAAAAATAATAGTTTTACAGGGTGATCGCTGGACCTGAAAACTGGGGAATGACAGTGAATTTTTTTTTACCGGGAATTTTACAAATTTGTAAAAGAAAAATATGTCCACGTTCGATTTCAACAGTTTTTAAATAATTATTTAAATTGTTATGTTTTCCAATTATGCTATTGTTTAGCATTACAATGCGCAATTCAAAAATTTTCTACTTTAAAAATTTTCCATTAAAAATTTTTTATTTTTAAGCTTACATTTTTAATTTGAAGAATTTAAAAATACTTTCTTAAAGACTTCAACAAATAAAAAATGAAAGCCTTCGATGTTGAAAAGTTTGGATAATAAACATTTTTATTTAATAAATAAATCAATTTTTAAAAATTTATCTGTACTTTCAGTAATAAAAAGTGAGCAAAAACGATTTTAAATATGTTCAAAATTTAAGAATTTTCAGATTTTAACCTTAAAACTTAAACGGTTTCGACTTAAAAATAACTTCATAATAATATATTCTCAATTACAGGATTTTATTAAATTTAAAATATTGTTTCAGTCTAAAATATTCCATTTTTAACCCATTCAATTTGAAATTTTCAGTTAAAAAAAAGTTTAATAATTGAATTTTTAGCAATATTTAAATTTTTATTTAAAACAAGTAAATTGAAACTAAATATTTAAAAGTAAAGAATTTTTAACTGCATTTTTTGACATAGAAAACCGGGAATCGTTAAAATTTCGAAGAGTTTTTAAACTTTGAACGTTATAGTTTTGACTATTATTATTTTTTAAGTGTTTAATTTGCAAGTAAACTTGTTAAATTTTGCTGTAATTTTAAGAAGTATTTAGAAGTTTTAAAAATATTCAAAATTAATTGAAATCTCGAAATGATTTCAAATAATTGAAACACAGTTTACCGACAAAATTCGGCTATTCGTACCGAAATTTCGATGCTAGGAAAATTGAAAATAATTGATCATTTTGGAATATTATTTTAAAAGAATATTCAAAAAGATTTTAAATGATTAAAAAAAGAATCTGGAAGACTTTAGGATTTTTTTTTAATTTTCAGTTTCTAAAAATTGGAGGAAAAATTCTATTAATTTAAAAAGATTTAAAAGTTCTAAAAAAATTCAAAAATAATTTTAAAGTTGAATAAAATTAAAACAACTTCTAGATTTCTCAAGATGTTGAAATAAAATTTTTAAGAATTTCAAGGATGTTTAAAATATTTGGAGAAAATAATTTAACTTCTAATTTTAGAAGTGTTTAGTTTAAAAAAATTTTAGTTTTCAATTTTTAACGTTTGTAACTTAAAATTGTTTAAAATAATATAATTTTGAACTCTATAGTCCTTCAATTTTTAGGTGTAATTTATTAAACTATTGAATACAACATTTTTGATTGAACAAACTTTTAAACTTCAATTTTGAAATTATAAAATTTAAGAGTTTCATTTTACCTGCTTTAATTTGTATTTTATTTTTTATTACTGCAAATGAAAAAAATGTTGAGATTTAGAGTTTGCAATTTTTAATTTTATTCTGAAACAATCTTAACCAAAATGTGCAAGATTTTTAAATAAAATTGTATAGCATAATTTTGAAAAAATTTGTAAGTGCATCGATAGATTCTTCAATTTAGACTTTCGAGCACTGAAAAAAACTTGGATTTGTATTTTTGTAACCGAATCTGAATCTTTGAACTCTAATTTTTATTAAATTTTATCAAATTTAAAATATCGTTTTAGCCTAAAATTGGAAATATTGTAATTAAGAAAAATAACAATTGTTGATTATTTAGACATATTTGATTTTTCATGTAAAATCGGTAATTATAAATCAAGAATTCAAAACATAAGAAAAACCTGAACTTTGAACGTTATAATTTAAATTTTTAAACTGAAAATTGAGATATTCTATTCCAGGCTGAAAATTTGCCCTTTTTGGTAGAAGAGTCGCTTCTTTGGTTGAACATATTTTTTTTTCCTGAAAATTTAATGTATTCCGGGTAAAAATTTAACTATTTCGTTAAACGTTCGTTTTTTGTTTTCATTGAAAATTGATATTTATCCCTGAAAATTTAAGTATTCTAATTCAAACTTTAATTACTTCTTTAAAAATTAATTTAATTTTTGGTTGAAAATGATTTATTTCAACTAAAAATTTAATTAATCAATTTTTCCTTGAAAATTTATTTTATTTTTAAATTCATGTAGTTTACTGAAAGATGGTCTTTCTTGAGGAAAAGTAATGTTTTTAACTGAAAATTAATTTTTCTTGCTTGAAAATTCAACAGTTTAGTTGCATTTTTTTTCTCTCTTTTGACAGAATATATTTTTTTTTTATTAAAATTTTTTATTAAATCTCGAATTTGAATAATTTAAGATTAAAATTTCGAAAATAGCACAAGTTAAAAACTTTAAAAATGTAATATTTTCAGATTAGAATTTTAAAAATTTGCAAAAACTGTCTTTTGAAGAGTATCCATTTAGTTATAATTTTTTTGTTGAAAATTTAATAATTTTCTTAAAAAGACATCCATTTTGGTTGCAAATTGTTTACAATTCTTATTTTGGTGTTAGAAAGTGATCTTTTTTGGACAGTTTTTTTTTATTTTAAAATTCACCTGCTTCAGCAGAAGTTTTTGTTTTTATTTAATTGAAAATCCATCCGTTTTAAGAAAAAAGGAAACTCTTTTTTGGCTAAAAAAGCAATTATTGTTGGTTTAAAATTTTTATTTTGGTATTGAAACATGAACTGAAATCTTTTCTGGATCAAAGTTCCACTTATAAAAAATATGTCGTTTTTTATTACAAATTCATCTGTTTTAATACAAAATTTAATCTTTTTTTTATAAAAATGAAACTATTTGGTAGAGAATTCAACTATTTCGTTAAAAAATTATCGTTTTTAGTTGAAAAATTCGTCTTTTTGGATTGAAAATTGAATTTTCAAATGGAATCTTTTTTGGATGAAAGCTCAACTTTTTTTGTAAATAAAAATTCTGCTGCTTTAAGAGAAATGAATCTTTTTTTATAAAAATGCAACTATTTTGTAGAAAATTCAACAATTCGGTTAAAAAGTCATCCATTTTGGTTAAAAATTCGTCTTTTTGGATTGAAAATTCAATTTTTCGTTGAAAATTATTTCTTGCTTAAAAATTCATTTTATGACCGTGAAAACTCGACTGTTATCTTTTTCAAACGAAAATTCAAATATTTTTTGTTGTTGAAAATTTATCATTTTGATTTAAAACTTCATCTATTTTAGAAGAAATTTATTTTTTTTTAACGAAAATGCGACTTTTTGATTAAAAATCATTCTTATTTGCTGGAGTATTCAACTAATTTGTTTAAAAGATTCAGTTAAATCACTTTATTAGGAAATCAATTTTTTGTTAAAGATTTATATTTTAAGCTGAAAATTCATCTCTTTGGTTGAAAGATTAATTATTGTGTTGAAAATTAATCTTTTTTAATTGATAATTCAACTACTTGGGTAAAAGAAAAACTACATTATTAAAAATTAATTTTTTAAGGACAAACTACATTATTAAAAATTAATTTTTTAAGGAAAAACTATACCTTTAAAAAACTACTGTTTAATAAACAGTTTTAAGCTAAATTATTGTACATAATTTTTTATTTTGAAAAATTATTTTAAGAGAATATTTAAAAAGTTTTTCAAAGATTTAAACAAAAATTTCAAAAAAGATTCTAGAAGGTTTTCAGAAAACTTTCTAAAATTTGCATGATAATTTTAAATCTTTTTAAAACTCCTAAATATCTCTTAAAATTACTCAAATTTTTTTTACAAATGTTCATTTATAAATTATACACCAAAATTTAAAAATTTTACTCACAAATTAAGCATTTTTCTAATTCAACAATTAAAATTGTAACGTTCAAAGTTTTAAGGCTCTTCGAAATTTTAACCATTCCAGGCTTTCTATGTCAAACAATTCAGTTAAAGATTCTTCACTTTCAGATATTTGGTTTCAATTTACTTGTCTTACATAAAAATTCAAATATTGCTAAATATTCAATAATTAATATTTTTTTAAATTAAAATTTTCAAATTGAATGGGTTAAAAATTGAATATTTTAGACTGAAATCATATTTTAAATGTAATAAAATCCTTTAATTAAAAATATATTATTATGAAGTTATTTTTAAGTTGAAACCGTTTAAGTTTTAACATTAAAATCTGAAAATTCTTAAATTTTGAACTGATTTAAAATAGTTTTTGTTCACTTTTTTCACTTAAACTACAGATAAATTAAAAAATGTATTTATTTATTAAATAAAAATGTTTTTTATCCAAACTTTTCAATACCAAAGGCTTTTATTTTTAATTTGTTTAAGTCTTTATGAAAGCATTTTAAAATTCTTCAAATTAAAAATCTAAGGTTGAAAATAAAAATTTTGAATGTAAAATTTTGAATGTAAAAAAATTTTGAATTACGCATTATAAGCTAAATAATAGCATAATTGAAAAAACATAACAATTTAACTAATTATTTAAAAACTGTTGAAATCGAACGTGGATATATTTTTCTTTTACAAATTTGTAAAATTCCCGTTAAAAAAAATGCACTGTCACATTTCGGTTTTTCCCGGTCTTAAAAAATTCCCGGTTTGCCACCCTGTAAAACTATTATTTTGAATGAAAATTTAACAATTCTATTTTTGGTTGAAAATTCAAGTATGATTTAAAATTCCTGTATTTTGTTGAAAATTCAATAGTTTGCTGGAATTTTTTTCTCGCTCTTGATTAAAAAATACTTCTTAGTTGAAAATTCCACTCATTTTTCGTTTAGAATTAATCTTTTTTGGAATAAAAATGTAATTAGTTAATTGAAAGTTAAACTCTTTTGTTAAAAATTAATTTTTTTGTGTGAAGATTCGTCATTTGAATTGAAAATTCGTCTTTTTTTTATAAAGATTTATCTTCTTGGTTAAAAATTCAATTATTCTAGTTAAAAAATTCATAACTTTAGTTGCAAATTGCATTTTTTAAATTTAACTGTTCCAGTTAAATATTCCATCATTTTAGATAGAAAATCATCTCTTTGGTTGAACATTACTTTTTTAACTAAAAAATTTAATTAATCAATTTTTGGTTGAAAAATCATCTTTTTTAGTTGAAAATTTGTCTTTTTTTTATAAAGATTTATCTTCTTGGTTGAAAATTCAATTATTTTAGTTAAAAAATTCACATTTTCAGTTGAAAATTGAATTTTTTTAAAATTTAACTGCTTTTGTTAAAAAATGTCATTATTTTTTCGAAAAGCTGTTGTTTTTTTTATTATTGAATATCATTATTTTGCAACTGAAAATTTAACCATTCAATTATTGATGGAAAGTTTAACTTTTTTAGTTGAAAATTAGTTTATTATTTTAATTAAGCGTATCTTTTGGTATAAATTAATATTTTTATTTGAAAATTCATCTATTCCAGTTTATGATTCATCATTTTATTTGGAAATTCATCAGTTTAGTTGACATCTAATTTTTTAAATAAAAAAATGTGACTATTCCATAGAAGTTTAAACCAAAAAAATTTATTTGCAAACAAAAAGCTTAATGTGTTTACCAAAAACGTATGACCCCTAACTTCCTTTTTTTTTTAAACTTTCCTTGCAGATGGCCCCAATTTCAGGAATTTGGCAAGAGCGAGCTCACATCAGGACTCCTGCAATCCGTCCTACATTCCTTAAAAGACGTGGATCCCGAATTATGCTCCACAATAATCAACAAAATCACAAATGAAAATTTCGCCTCAGAAGACGAAAACAAATTGATAGCCCTCCTCGAATCCGATTCCTCCGCAAGGTTAATTGAAGTCTGCCTCGCAGTTTCAGATCCCAAAACGTTTGCTCAAATTCACGAAAAGTATTTTGCAAAAAAACTGGGCCAATTGTCTGTCATGAGAAGTGCCAACTTTTGCGTGCAACGACTGCTGGACAATTGCAGCTCGAGAGAACTTTTCGAAGAAATCTTCGACGAGATTTCAAATAATTTTGATATGATTTTCCAGAGACAGTTTGGCGGAGTTTTAGTGAGTGTTGCCAATGCTTGTTTGAGGCTGCGTTCGAAACAAGGACCCTTTATCAATCTGATGATGAAAACGCTTCATTGTGAGGAGGCTAAGCGACAAAAGGAAATTGCTCGACTACTCGCGAGTCTTGCAACTTACGAAAAATTGGAAGAAGCCAGAAAGGAGAAGAAGAATCTTCCTCTGCAGGTTTACGGAAGTGTTATTCTTCAGGCGACGCTCAAGTTCAATAAACCCATCAAAATTGTCAATTCGCTTCTAGAGGCTAACACCGAGGATCTCATTTTTATCTTTGGCGATTCGAAAGGAAGTTGGATTGTCGATACTTTCATGGAGAGTGAATTTGTCGGGGAGAAAAGTCGTGAGAAGTTGGCGAGGAAATTGCAAGGTTACTGGGTGCAATTGGCGAGCACAACTCACGGATCGAGAAGTTTGGATAAAATTTGGAAGAAGGTCAATGAGAAGCAGAGGATGGTGATTATGGAGGAGTTGGCCAAAGTTGGAGAGTCACTTCGTTCCACGAGAACTGGGAAAATCATTTCTGCCAACTTGAAGGTGCCCTTGTTCGCGAGAAGCAAAAAAGAATGGACTGAAGCTCAAGGGAAGGAAGGAAAAACGAAGGCTTTGTTTGCGGATATTATTGATACGAATTTAAAAAGTGAAGACGATTGATTTTTAGGAAGTGTTTTTTTGTTTTCTAGTTCAATTTGGAAAAAGGTAGGAAGTGCTTGAATATGACTTTAATGTATGTTTTCAGTTTGTTTATCTATATTTAAACAAAAAAGAAGATTTTTTGAAGAATTTCTGCAACAACGATTTCCAAATTAGTCAGTTTATGTCACGATTTTCATTTTTAAATGTTTATAAACATTATTGATAAAAGAGAAGAGGTTTATTGTAAATTATTTTTTGATATTGGGAAATAATTTTATTCTTGATATTTAAAAGTTTTTAATTAAAAAATTTTGTATTCTAATGCTCAATAATTTACGCCTTCAAAATTATGGAATTTTAAGGTAGAAACATCAAATATTGAAAAAATTTTAACTGAACATTTCTTAAATTAGAAATTCAATTATTTTCTTTTTAAATAGTTTAAACATCCTTGGAAAGCTTATAAATTTTGAGAAATCTAGAAGTTGTTTTAAATTTTAAATTATTTTGGAAATTTTTTCAGAAATTATAAATATCTGTTAAAATGAATTTTTAACGAAATGATTCAATTTTCAACCAAAAAGGTTAATTTATTACTAAAAAATACGATTTTTTGGAATAAATGAATTTTTAACAAAATATTTGAAACTTCAACTAAAAAATAATGAAAAAATTTTCAACCATATAGTTGAATTTTGAACTAAGAAAGATGAATTTTCAACTGAAATAGTAGAATTTTCAACCAAAAAGATAAATTTTCAACAAAGAAGATTAATTTTCTACAAAAAAGTAATTTTCAACCAAATATATCAATTTTCAAGAAATAATTGGATTTTTGACTAAAAAAAATGCAACTAAACAGTTAAATTTTGAATGAACAAAGATGCATTTTCAACTGGAATAGTCGAAAAAGACTGTATTTAAACCAAGAAATTAAATTTTCCATCAAAAAGACGATTATTCATAAAATAAATAAAATTTTTAACTATAAAGATTAATTTTTTTACAAAAAGGACGATTTTTAACAAAATAATTGAGTTTTCAAAGAAACAGATGAACTTTCGACTAAAAAAGACAACTTTTTAAATGAAATACTTGAGTATTGAACTCAAAAAGAGACATTTTCAACAAAAAATGCAATCCTTTAATTATCAGTAAACAATCATTTTCAACTGGAATACTAGAATTTTTAAACAAATGGATCGATTCTTTCACTAAAATAATGAATATGTAACTGGAATAGTTGAATTTTTACCCAAGAAGATTAATTTATCCCGAAAAAGATGACTTAACAAAATGCATGAATTCTCGAGAAAATAATTGAATTTTCAAATAAAAAAAGGTTAATTTTCTATAGAAAAAAATATATTTTCAGCAAAATGATTGAATTTTTAACGAAAATATTAAATTTTCAACCAAAAAGGTTAATTTCTTACTGAAAAAGACAATTTTCGACCATATAAATGAATTTTTAACGAAGTAATTGAATTTTCAAATAAAAAATAAATTAACCAATTTTCAACCAAATACAGGGTGGCCATTTTAATAGACGAAATAAATTCCCGATCATTTCCCGGTTCGAAAATATTTTTCATGGTCAATGAAATCAAAAAGTGGAACACTAAAGCTACAAAATTTTCCACTTGAGGTAATAAAAATTGAGCTGCAAATGAAAGCACTCAAAGTGGAACTGTTAAATTTTGAACTTTCAAAATTGAAATTTAAAGGTTTTTAATTAAAAATTTTTTTATTCAAATACTCAATAATTTACGCGTATAAAATTGAAGGCACTAACATTTTTCAATATAAAAAATATACAGGGTTCGATTGAAAAGTAATGAGCCTTATTTTTTCTAAGCAGTTTTATTAAACCTTTTGGCTTATACAACTAATATTCTTCAAAATAGGACCCTTGAGCGTCAATACACCGCTGGTAGCGGTCCTTCCACTGCAGGA
>NC_046666.1:6193564-6198798 GCF_010883055.1 Belonocnema kinseyi | reverse complement strand
GAGGTCGGGCCGAACCCGGGCGACGCGGTTTTTCAGCCGAAGGAGCACTTCTTTGTAAAATGCCGCGTTTACAGTGCTTCCTGGAGGTACAAACTCCTTGTGAACGATGCCTCGAGAGTCGAAAAAGATGATCAGCATGGTTTTGACTCGAACGATCGCTGCATTTTCGCTACTGCAAAATCCTAACACACTTTTAAAACAGCTTTCACGCGCGGAGCGATGTTGACTGCACCGCTGTTGCCAGCGAACTGAGACCGGTTTCTAGTGGAAGGGGAAGGTCCACCGATCATTTTCCCCCACCAGCCGATTCGGTTGATCGCTTGGCAGACGCTCCGCGCGGGAAGGCTCATTACTTTTCAATCAAACCCTGTATAAATCCACGTTATCATTTTCAATGCTCTAAATTAAAAAAATCAATCAATGAACTTTAAAATTTTCAAAATCATGGAATTTTAAGGTAGAAACATCAAATATTGAAAAATTGAAAAAAATTTAACTGAACACTTCTTAAATTAGAAATTAAATTATTTTCTTTTTAAATAGTTTAAACATCCTTGGAAAGCTTCAAAATTTTATTTCAAAATCTTTAGAAATCTATAAGTTGTTTTAAGTTTGTTTTAAATTAAAAATTATTTTGGAAATTTTTCAGAACTTCTAAATATCTGTCAAAATTAATGAATTTTTTCTACAATTTTCTGAAAATTCTGAAAATTTTATAAAATTTCTTTACAATTTGGATGTATAAATAACAATTGAACATTTCTTATTTGTAGGCGAAATTTGAGTAATTTTAAAAGATATGCAGAAGTTTTGAAAAGATTCAAACTTAATGTAAAACTTGAAATGATAGCCTAATAGAAAACAAAACATTATATTATATTACATTATATTATGAGATATTTTTAAATTTTCCGAAAATATTAAACAGTAATTTTAATCTTGAGAAGATTTTAAAACATTAAAAATAAAATGTAGGTTTTTTAAGATTTAAAAAAGAGGCTTTTTAAGAAATGTCAAATTTTTCTAGATAATAATTGAAAAATTGAATGTAATTCTTTATTTTCTAACATTATTTTTGAGAGAATATTTAAAAATATTATGCAACTTTCAAAGATTTCCGAAAATTAAACAAATTTTTTTTTATTTCTTCCAAACTATAAAATAACTACAAATATTTTAATCTGCCTTGGTTTTATTTCTTTTTCGACTGAAAAAACTTTCTTGGCTAAAAATTCAACTTTTTTATAAACAATGATCTTTTGTTGAGGATTCAACTAGTTTTTTCAAAATTCTTTTTTTTCCAATAAATTCAACTCTTTTTTATGTAAATATAAAAATTTTAGATGTAGATCTTTCCAAATTAAGAAAAAAATCAGAACCTTTTTTTTGTTGAAAAACTGGATTTTTTAAAATGATATTTAGAAGTGTTATTAGTTTTGAAAAAATCTGAAATTAATTGAACTTTTGAGAATATTAAAAAAAATATAGAAAAATGTAGATTATTGAAGATATAAACAAAATCTTAGAAGCTTTTTAAGAATTTTGAAATTTTTCAAGAAAAATTAAATTTTTTATTTTGAGAAATGACAAGAGAAAATTGAAATTTTGTGTAGTGTTTCCTAAAATTTCGACAAAGATTGCGAAGATTTTAAAGAAAAATTGCACTAATTTTAAAACCTGTTTAGAAATCTCGAAGAGATTCAAAATAGTTATATAGTTATAGAATAGTTCAAGTATTTTCAAAATTTTTTAAACCATTTTTTTTAAGATTCAAAAATTTTACGTACGGCTATTCGTAGTACTCAGAAAGCCGAACAATTTATCCCCATGATTTTTTGCAATTAAAAAAATTATCAGAGTTATAGCATTTACAAAATTTTAAAAATCAATCAAAAATTGAAATTTTAAGCCAAAAAACGCACAGAAAACTACATTAAAAAAATATATATTTTTGGACAAGAGACACAAGCTTTGAAAAAAATAAATATTGAAAATAAAAAAATTAAATTTTTGAAGAAACGACACAAGCTATGAAATAATAGTGAAGAAAAATTCTACATCTAAAAAACATCTACACATTTTTTATAAGTTACTTTTTGATAGGATGCGTAAATTTTAGGGTTTAGACGTAAAAAATAACACTAAAAATAAAAAAGGAAACATTTGTGGAAAACCAACAAAAGGTAAGAAAAAACTTGATAGGCAAAATTTGTTGACAAAAGAAGATACGAATTTGTTATAATTTATTTTTATTATTTTATTTTTGGCAGTCGCGTCTGTCTGTCTGTCCGTCCATAAACATGATAACTCTCGAAAAAATGAACGGATCAAATCGAGCTTTGGCACAGTATTTTTAGGTCCTAAAAGAAAGACCAAGTTCGTTAACCAGAATTTTTGGACCAACGGTTATGGTTTTATCCATCGAAAATGCTATTCTATAATCGAATATTCCGATTATACGCCGAACGGCAGATACGTAAAAAAGTTTAAGAGAAGAATCGTATCTTTTAAAAAGACCTATAATTTTTCCCTTGACCATTTTTTGATAAGCCTTGTTATTTGGGTCTTATTTTTCAAAATTACTATGAAAAAAAAATCGAAAATTCAAATTTGGACTTAAACGACGCAAAATATGGGAAAAAGTTTCAGGAAGTAATTGTAGCATTTGAAAAGTCCAATGATATATTTCAGAATTTTTTTTTTTGACTTGTCATTTCTATTTTATTTTTCAAATACCGTGAAAAAAATAGAAAATTCTAATTTTGAGCCAAACGATGCGAAATAAGGGGGAAAGTTTTTGGAGGGATTTCAGCGTTTAAAAATTGCTACAATATTTCTTTCAACCACTTTTTGGCAGACAAGTTTTTAATTTATTTTTTGAATTTGATATGCAAAAATCGAAAATTCCGCCAAAAGACATGAGATACGCAAGAAGTCTAAAAGAAGACTTGTAGAAGTTTTTTTTTTATCGATTAAAAATAATATGCAAACGAAAATCCTATTTTCAGCATAAAATCGTTTTTATTGTAAGATAATTAAGAAAGTATAAATTTAAAAAAAATAAACTTAAAAAATATCGAATAGAAATTTGTATTGCAGATGAAAACTTATTTTTCTTTTCAATCCGAAAAACTGCAAAAATGCATTGAATTTTTTTTTTGCATGTTCTCATGCATAACGTTCCCAAATTTGTTCAAATCCACACAAAAAATAAGTGCGTTAAAAAAGAAAAAATTATATTTGGGGGTTCCGCAAGCCCCATAAATTTTCTTTCTTTCAGTTAACAAACATAATTGTTTGAAGAATTTATTATTATTTTTAATAACAATTTCTTTGAATGAGACTAGATAATTGCGGTTTTTTTCTGAGAAATTCAACTGTTTGTCCGCCTTTCCCTTAGAGCAAGGCCATAATTATTTTAAGTCAATAAACACGATTGTTTAAACAATTCTCTTAGAAAATTTTTAGAAACTCGCGGGGTTTTCCGAATATTTAAATTTATTTTAAACAATTCAATTATAGTGACGTAATAATAAATTGGTTAATAAAAATAATTTTTTAAACACTATTAGAAACTGGTAAGAATTAATGAAGTTTAAAAATCCTAATTGTTTAAACAATTTATTATCGTCTATAACTATCTTCCCCTAGATAATGGCTATAAAGTTGCGATTTTTTCAGATTTTTTTTTGAATTGCTTTAGTGTTTTAGTTCTGAACAAAAATAAATAAATATTAGAATAATTTTTTTTAAAATATTTTTTATATACAGTTTTCTGAATTAAATAATATTGGAAATATTCTTAAAGTTTTCTTTGTGGATCACATTAAATGTGAATTTTACTTCAAGTTTTTACTGAGAGCCTTTTTGTTTAACTTAATTTTAATATTTATTATTTGTTCCTAACTAGAAAATCAAAGAAAATCTCAATATTTCAGAAAACCTGCAACTTTATAGCATTACTCTGAGAGAACATAGTTATAAAACAATTAGAATTGTTTAAACAATTATGTTTCTCAACTCGCAATCAATATTATCTCACCAATGAACAAGTGGACAAAACTTAAAAAAATTACAAAAAACGCAACTATCTAGCATTAATATAAGAGAAAAATAGTAATAAACAATCATCTGTTTAAATAATTTTTTATTGTTAAATTTCATACATTTTTGCATCATTTTAAGTGAAAAAAGAACACAGTGTTAAATTTTTCAGAGAAAAAACGCAAATTTAATGCATTATTATAAATAATAATAAACAGTTTAAACCATTATTCATGTTAAATTTAATTGATTATTGTCTCGTTGCAATTGAAAACTTGAAAACAAGTTAAAAAATTCAGAAAAACCGGGACTTTCTGACTTTATTTAAAGATAGAATTGATATAAACAATAATAAATTCTTTAAACATACCATTATTAATAGAAAGTTATAATTTATTTATTAGAAACAATTTGTATAAATAACTAATAAATAGTGCCAAAAACTTGCCACCTGATTTTCTATTTATGGGGGTTTTTAAGGCCCTATAAAATTAAATTAAATGTATTTTCTACAAAATTATTTAAAAGTTAATTATAAGCTCACTTAAATTGTAAAGTATAAAAAAGGTGGGAAATTTGAGAGAAAAAAATGAAACTTCCAAGCATTATTCTAAGAGTACACTATTATAAATAATAATAAGTAGTTCAAACAATTATTTATATTAAATTGAAATAATTATTAACTAACTCTAACTGAAAAGTTAAAGAAAATTAAAAAATGCGAAAGAAACCGCGACTTTCTAACTCTATTATAAAATAATAGTATAAACAATAATACATTATTTAAACTATTTATTTAAACATCTACTTATTAATGGAAAGTAATAGTTTATGAATTAGAAACAATCTGTAATGAAGAAACTAAAAAAATCATAATTAGTGCCAAAAACTGGCAAAACTCGATTCCTCACTTACGGGGTTTTTTTAAGGGCCTATAAAATTACATTAAATGTAGTTTCTATAAAATTAGCTTAGTTAATTATAAGTTCAGTTAAATTGAAAAGTAAACAAAAGGTGGAAATTTGGAGAAAAAACTGCAACTTTCTAGAATTATTCTAAGAGAATATTATTATAAATAATAATAAGTGGTTGAAAGAATTAGATACGTTAAATTTAAATAATTATTGACTCACTCTAACTGAAAATTTAAAAACAAATTTCAAAAATGCGGAAGAAACCGCGACTTTCCA
>NC_046666.1:6184142-6193464 GCF_010883055.1 Belonocnema kinseyi | reverse complement strand
AATTGTTTAAACTATTTATTTAAACATCTGATTATTAATGGCAAGTAATAATTTATATATTAGAAACAATTTATAATGAAAAAATCATTAGTTGCAAAAACTCGCCAAACCCGATTTCTCAACTATAGGTTTTTTTAAAGCCTATAAAAGAGACTTATGGGGGTGAAAGTAAAAAAATGATTTTTGTTTCGGATTCTGGGGCTAATTATGAAAAGAAATGTTTTTAAATTAATTTATTTTTTATGGATTCAAATAAATTTGAGGGCGACATGCATGAAAATTCGAAGAAGAAAACATAGTTAACATCTAAAAATCTTTCTAAAACTATATCTTGATTTGGAAACAAAAAATTCTCCCATACAACGACTTCAAACTTTCTTCTTCTCTCTTATTTTGAAGCAGTTCATTTCAATTTAAAATTCGTCATGTCTTCTACAACTTTTCCATGGCATTCCTCTTCAATTTCAGAATGTTCAGACCTAGAATCCGAATGCTCATTAGTTGGAGAAATTGGTAGTCCATACAATCCAGAATAAACAAGAACACCATAATTCAAGTAGCAGAGTGTGCCTGATAAAATATCCCTTTTGATGATATCTCCTTTGAACAAGTTGACTTCCATTTTCAAAGGAGTAGCAGAAGGTCCCAAAACAATCTTCATAAAATTAGAAGCTATCGAATTCTTCGAGAACTTTTCTTCAGTCACTATGAAAGGCGCATCCACCTTTCCCAAAGTTAGGATCGTCTTTCTCAAATTCTCCGACAATGTGAGTTTGTTCTCGGCGACAAAGAGACTATAGGCGATGACGATGTCTGGTTTTTTGAAAAATTTAGTCAAAAAATAGTCTTCATATCTGAGATCCACTCCTTCAATCACCAAACTCTTTCCTCTCTCGAAACAACCACTGCAGACATCAATTGCAACAGGATCTAATTCAGTAACTTCCGATCCGATAAAAACAATTCTTAGATTCTTCAAACTCGGCACCAAATGAAGCAACACCTCCCAGTATCCTCCTTCACATTTTTCATCATCAGCAGCAGCAATAACATGAACCACCATCGATTCGAGCCATCTTTCCAGTTTCTCTAAACCGTAGAAGCAGGTCAAAGGTCTTGTGAACACTTGAGAGTAGAGCCATTGCCTAATTTCGGGAATTTTTTCCGGATTTTCCCGTTCCCAGATGTCTTGATCATCAAGCTCAATGTAGCTGATGAATTGGTCCATCGATTTCGGCAATGATTCAATCCTTGTCACGAAAGGTATGGATTGTAGGGTACTTTTTCTTGAAGAAGAGACCAACATCTCGATCGAGGCAATCGGGGCAGTTGATTGTCTTATCGTTAGAAGTTGATTTTCCAAGCTAAATGTTAATAAAAACAATTTGCAGAGTTCTTGATGACGTACAGATCTTCTGTCATCATTGCAGAAGCTAATACCGCATTTATTGCAGGTTTCCAAAGATATGTTCTCGAAACACTCCAGACAAACCTTGGGAAAGAGGAACATTTCCTTTTCAAAGTCCAGGAGTTTTCTATCTAGTTTTGATTCTACTTCTGAAATTAGAGAGAACTTCTCCCTTGTCCAAGTGACAACGTTTTTCTTGTTCATGTTTTGGAAGAGATCTGAAGAGCCAGATTCTTCCAACATTTGGACGATTGTTTTGCAGAGATCTTTGTGATCAGGCCAGTGTTCAGCTCTGTGAGCATCCTGGCAGTAGAAGATCATCTTACAACGGTTGCATTTTATCAGTGGCGGATCCTTCAGTTTAGGATTAGGTACAAAATGACACACATGACAAGAGTGAGCGTAGAAAAAGTTTCGAGATTGATTTTTGTTCTTTTTGGGGAATAAGGCAACGTCGCTGCAGAGAAGATCTGAGGCGCACTGGGCACAGTTTAAAGTTTTAGAGTCTACTGAGCGATGCTGACGGGTACAGCGAGTGCATGTTAGAGGTATCTTCTTGTGAGCAATCTTGGCTATCAAGATCTGATCGTGGTTTCTGAAAAATTACCAATGGATAGAATTCATTCGTTTGGTTTTAGAGGATGTCACAGAACAAACTAAAGTTAAGTTTTGTTGCATGTAAAATTTCCTGATGTTAAAGTTTGCATGCTATTTGGCGAAAGTTTATTCTACAATGGAATAAAAGCCGTCGTCTGCTAAGGCGTCTTTAGCAGAAATTGAAAAACGGCAAAGTATGAGTGAATTCGAGCTATAAATCGGGGCACCAGATTAACAACAACACAGAAAAAACAAAAGATAAAGTTTGTTGCAGGTAAAACTTGCAACGGTTAATAATTAAACATATTTTGGCAAAAGTTTCACCGAGGTTAGGAGAATAATTTTGATCTAGTCTATTGCGTCACGCTGAAGTGCGCAAATTTCGGTAAAACATGCCGAATTAGCGACACAAAAAATTGATCTCACTAATATATCTTCTTCAAAACAAATTACACTATTGTAGACGAAGTGGAACTTAATTAATACCATTTAGCATAAAGCAGAGATCGGAATCCTTAATTTTTAAAGGGTCCAGGGACCTAAATGGTCCAGCAAGGGTCCGGTCTGAACCCGGACCCTTAAAAACTTAAAGGGTACGGGCCCGGACCCAGATTCTCTAGAATTAAAAAGGTTTGGGTCCGGACACGCACCCTTTAGAAAAAAGGGTACGGATCCGGACCCTTAAGAATTTAAAAGGTTCAGTTCCGCACCCGAACCCTTAGAAATTTAAAGGGTACAGGTGTGTACCCGTACCCTTAAGAAATTAAAAGGTCCGGGTTCAGACCTGTACCCTTAGGAAATCAAAGGGTATGCGTCAGAACCCGAACCCGTAAGAAGTTAAAGGGTATGTGTCCGGACCCGGACCCTTAAAAACTTAAAGGGTACGGGCCTGAACCCAGATCCTCTAGAATTAAAAAGGTTTGGGTCCGGACACGCACCCTTTAGAAAAAAAATACGAACCCGGACCCTTAAGAATTTAAAAGGTTCAGTTCCGCACCCGAACCCTTAGAAATTTAAAGGGTACAGGTGCGTACCCGTACCCTTAAGAAATTAAACGTCCGGGTTCAGACCTGTACCCTTAGGAAATCAAAGGGTATGCGTCCGAACCCGAACCCGTAAGAACTTAAAGGGTGTGTGTCCGGACCCGGACCCTTAAAAACTTAAAGGGTACGGGCCCGGACTCAGATCCTCTAGAATTAAAAAGGTTTGGGTCCGGACCCTTAAGAATTTAAAAGGTTCAGTTCCGCACCCGAACCCTTAGAAATTTAAAGGGTACAGGTGCGTACCCGTACCCTTAACAAATTAAACGTCCGGGTTCAGACCTGTACCCTTAGAAAATCAAAGGGTATGCGTCCGGACCCGAACCCTTAGGGAATCATTTAATGCTGGGTCCAACCTAAAAGGTTCCTAGCATTGAATTTGTAAAATTTAAAAATTGGTGGACGACAAAATGAGAGGGAATAAAGATAAACACAAATTTGGGGTCAAAAATAAAAAATTTTCAAGTTTGACTAAAATTTTGAACATTTTATTAATTTGGTAGATTTTCATTAAAGTCAGTACGAGGGGGTTTTCGAGTCACAGAAAAATAATTTGCGGTTGAAATTAAAAAATTTCAAAGAGTTTTAGATTACACCATTCCACGGCGTACGTTCTTACTTATTTCTCGAAATCTAATGGAGATTCCATTTTGGCATTTACAGAGCTTTTAGAGGTTTGTAAGCTATCCATAAAAAATTAAAGAAAGTAAAGAGTGGGTTTTTGAAAGAAATTTAGTTTAAAAAATTGGTTTTCAAATATCTATGAATAATAAATTTAAAAAAATAAATTACGAATAATTTAAGATATACACGTTAATAGGATTAAAAGAACAAAAGTTATGAAAGTTAAAAAAAGGACCAAAATTTACAATTTTCAATATCTCCTACGTTTTTTGAATTTTTTCAAAATCATTTTTTTAATTACTAACAGTAGCTGTAATTCTTCAGATGATTTGAGATGGAATTGGTTTTTTGTCACGTACATTTGTGAATCATTTGACTTATTTTATGACACGAAAACCTCCTCCTCTCTACTTTCATAAAAATCTACCAGTTTAGTCCAATTTTCTAAATTTCAACTTAAATTTTTAAATTTTTTACTTTTGACCCCTAACTTGTATTGCAAGGCTCAAAAAAAGCCTTATTATGAATTGTATGAGAACCAGCCTCCTGTCACCGAGAGTTGAAAATGGCCCATGTGTTGAAAACGGCCATGTAGAGTCGTTAAAAAACTCTTTAAAATGTATCAAGAAAACAGTTTATTTATATAATTATTGTGAAAATGACAGTGGATTTTTCTAATAGTGTTTTTCTTTTTTTTTTTATCGAATCATTTCCATTAAGTATCGCTCCGGTATGAAAATACCCGAAGACCCCGAATAAAAGAGTTAGAAGCTTTTTAGTAATTATAAAAGATCTGAGGAGAAATGGTTTCGGTTTTATTTTAAAAGCATAATTTTAAGCTTTAAAGATTTTAAAATGTGGGTTGAAAGTATATAGGAGACGTTGAGACTATTTTTTTTATTTTTCAAGTTTTACAAATTTTTTAGGTAAACTGAATTTTGTCAGGATGTGAAAAAAGTTCGTGAAATTCATGGGAGATTTTTACATTTTTAAAAAGGGTTTGAAGGATTTTCAAGCAAAATTTTGCAATTTTGTTATATTGCATAATTTTGGAAAAAATTTAAGTAAGTTTGAGAGAAAATTCACGAAAATAAAAGATATTTTTTTCCAGGTTCCTAGGAAAAATTAAAATAACTTTTTATTTCGAAAAATTAACTTTAAGAAATTATTTAAAAAGATTTTAGAAAATTTTTTAAATTGGTCAAAGAAGAAGCTGAAAGATTTTATGGCAATTTTTAAAATTTTGCAGAATAAATAAAAAATGCAGAGAAAATTTGAATAATTTTTAGAAATTAGAAGGCTCAGAAGGTCTGACAAAATTAAAAAACAAGAAGAATTTTCCTTATATTCGTGTGGAAGTTTTAAATAATTTTTTATTTTTAACAATGAAGTATAAGAGAAAATTGAAAAAAGTTTTTAAACATAACAAACGATTTTCGAAAATTTCTAAAAATAGTTTAGAAGATTTTGAAGCAAAATGTTTCAATTTGGTAAGATTACAAAATAAAAACAAACAAAAATCAGCTTGAAAAGAAGAAGAAAAACAATTTCTTAAGATTCCTAGCAAAATTAAAAATGATTTTTCATTTTGAAAAATTATTGTAACAAAAAATTTAAAAAGATTTTAAGAGATTTCCAAAATGACCGAAACAGAACCTGGAAGATGTTAGGGATTTTTTTGTTGTTGATTTGCAAGATTTTCCAACAGTTGTAGGAAAAATTCGGTTTATTTTAAAATGTATTTAGAAGTTCTAAACAAAAATATTCACATCCTTCTTTACAACTACTTGAAGACATTTCAAGTTTTTAATTAATTTTGAATCTTTTCAACACTACGAAATATCTCTTGAAATTACTCAAATTTTGTTTACAAATAATAAGGGTTCAATTGCTATTTGTACGTCAAAATTTAACAATTTCACTTACAAATTAAACATTTTTTAAACAGAACATGTCAAATTGTAACGTTAAAAGTTGAAAAGCTCTTCGAAATTCTACAGATTCGAAGCTTTCTATGTAAAACAATTCAGTTTCAAATTGTTTACTTTTACATATATTTGTGTTCAATTTACTTTTTAATGGCTAAGAAACTAATAAAAATAATATATTAATAAATTTACTTAATCAATTTAATATAAAAAAATAATATAAAGGAAGACCTAAAACTTTGACTTAAAAATATTTTATTGATGAATCATTAAAATTATTATTTAAAAATAAAACTATCGGAATAAATGATATTATAATAATCTCAATTTGTATTAAGACTTTCGAATTCAAACAGTTACAATCTGGAAATTTTTAAATTTCGAACGAATTTAGAATCGCTTTGTCAATCAATTATTGTTCAGTTTTTTATACTTTAATTATTTACAAAACTGTGGAAATCAAACGTGGGCAAAGTTTTCTTCTAAAAATTTGTATAATTCCCGGTCAAGGAATAAATTCACTGTCATTTCCCGGTCCAGCGGCTACCCTGATGAATCTTTCACCGGAATAATTGGATTTTTCAACAAAAAGATTAATTTCTACCAAGGCCGACTTTCAAGCAAAAAAAAGATAATTCTTTAATCGGAAATTGAATAAGTAAATTTTTAGTCCAAAAATTAATTTTAAAACAAAGAGATGAATTTATAACTAAAATTATTGAATATTTAACAGGACTAAAACCTGGACTAAAGCAAGCTAAAACAATAAATTTTCAATTAAAACGATCAATCTTCAACCACCAAAAAAAATATTAACAACAAACTTTAACTTTCTACCAAATAATTTTATTTCCAACCTTAAAGATGAATTTTCAAATAAAATGATAAATATTCAACGGTATGTTTGAGATTCTAATCGAAAAGAAGAATTTTTAAACAAGAAGATTAACTTTAAATGAACAAGATAATTTGCTACCGAAAAAGATCGACTAAACATTTTTTTTGGAAGTTTGAAAAAAAAAACATTTAAAATTCATACAGTGATTTTAGGCCCAACCTTAGTAAAAAAAACTAACCGTATTCGTTGAAAAATAGCCAAATTCTAAATTTTGTATGAAAGTTCTTTAAATAATTAATAATTCCGGTAAATTTAACAAATAAATTAGAAAAGATCCATCTTAAAGACAATCTTAGTTAACTTCGTAAACAAATTGTGTTTGTTAATTAAATAATACCTCAACTCTCAATGTTTATGAAAACTGTTTAAATGATTAATAATTATTATGAATTTACAAGTTAACGTGGAAAATCATCATCGAAAGTAATTCTTAGTTCATTCCGTAAACAAATTATGCCTCTTCCTTGAAAAATAGCCAAGCTATAAATATGTTGATAAACATTTTTTAAATAATTAATAATTGTACATTTTCAAAGCATTAGAGAAAAAAATCATTGGAAAGATATTCCCAATTAATTATGTTAAAAAATGGAGCCTACTTGTAGAAAGAAAACGAAAATCTTAATTTTTCAATTGAAATTCATTCAATAATTAATAGATCTTGTAATTTTACAAAGCAACATAGAAAAGAGTCATCGATTGGGCATTCTTAGTTAATTTCCAAAAAAAATTGCCTGGTAGGATAAAGATCAAACTCTTAATTTTTTAAACGAAATTGTTTAAATAATTAACAGTTCTTGAACATTTTCAAAGCAACATAGAAAAGAATTATCGTATAGACTTTCTTAGTTGACTCTGTAAAAAAATTGACTTGTAGAAAAAGGGGAAATCTCCTAATTTTTAAATTAAAGTTGTTTAAATAACTAATATATCTTGTAAATTTACAAAGCAAAATAGAAAATAGTAATCGGATAGACATTGTTGGTTGACTCCGTAAACAAATTTCCTTGTAGAAAAAAGGGCAAACTCCTAATTTTTTTAATTAAAATTGTTTAAGTAATTATAGTTCTTGTAAATTTGCAAAGCAACATAGAAAAGAATAATGGTATAGGCCTTCTTAGTTAACTCCGTAATCAAATTTACTTGTAGGAAAAAGGGTAAAATCTTAATTTCTTAATTAAAAATGTTTAAATAATTAATAATTCTTGTAAATTTGCAAAGCAAGATACAACAGAGTCGTCAGATAGACATTCTTAATTGAATTCGAAAACACATTGACTCATAGAAAAAAGGCCAAACTTTTAATTTTTTAAATCAAATTGTTTAAATAATTAATAATTCTCGTAAATTCGCAAAGCAACATAGAAAAGAGTAATCGGATAGACATTCTTAGTTGACTTCGAAAAGAAACTGATTCGTAGGATAAAGGCCTAACTTTAAATTTTTAAATTAAAATTGTTATATAATTAATAGTTCTTAAACGTTTAAAAAGCTACATACAACAGAGTCATAGAATATACTTTCTTACAGAACTCCGTAAACAAAATGACTTGTAGAAAAAAAACTTTTAATTTTTAGATCGAAATTGTTTAAATAATTATTAGTTCTTGTAAATTTGCAAAGCAAAATAGAAAAGATTTGACTCCGTGGACAAATTGACTCGTAGAGAAAAGGGCAAACTCTTAATTTTTAAATTAAAATTGTTTAAATAATTATTAGTTCTTTTGCAAAGCAACATAGAAAAGAGCTAGTTGACTCCGTGAACAAATTCACTCGTAGAAAAAAGTCAAACTCTTAATTGTTAAATTTAAATTCTTTAAGTAATTAATAGTTCGTGTAAATTTGCAAAACAACATAGAAAAGAGTTAGTTGAAACCGTGGACAAATTGACTCGTAGAACAAAGGACAAACTCTTAATATTTTAAATTAACCCTCAATTGTTACACGTCCAATGAATATCGGTAATTGTCACACGGGGTCCAGTGGACCCCAGCGTAGAAAACTGGATAATTTTTCGAGTTTTGAATACTTAACTAAAACTTATTGTGAATATTCCTGAAAGCCTTGTGAACAGTATGCTATTGCTTATATAAAAAATTCAGATGTTAATATAGTGAAAAAGAATGCAAAAAATGAAGCAGGCATTATAGAAATATTCGCGATTGAAAAAAGCTGTGGTCCAATGGACCCCGAGTGACAGTTAAGGGTTAAAATTATTTAAATAAATATTAGTTCTTTTGCAAAGCAACATAAAAAAGAGTTAGTTTACTCCGAGAACAAATTCACTCGTAGAAAAAAGTCAAACTCTTAATTTTTAAATTAAAATTGTTAAATAAATAATAGTTCTTGTAAATTTACAACGCAACATAATAAATTAAACTTATTCTTTAAAAAATAGCCATTTATGAAAATTGTTTAAATAATTACAATGTTTGAAGATTAAATAAATGTTAAAAACGATAAATGAGCTTATATGATACTTTCGTTACGCTTTTTCTATCACTCTATGGGAAGCGCTGACCAAATTTCAGCTACAGAGAATATGGAATAGTTTAATTTTTAGTTAAATAAACAAATTTTCAACATACAATAAATTTTCAACTAAAATTAGGAATCTTTAACTGGAATAGTAATTTTTTCAATTTTACACCAAAAAGATAACTATTCAACCATAAAGATTCATTTTCTACAAAAAGACAAATTTTTCATAAAGTGTCTTCATACTATGATTATATGGGGCATTATTCCTCAACTGCCCCAACTCAAAAAGTCATGTTTTTCGATTGTCTCTAAATTCTGGGAATATGTTCGCCTACCCAACAGTAGT
>NC_046666.1:6182600-6184042 GCF_010883055.1 Belonocnema kinseyi | reverse complement strand
GTTGAAAATTTATATTCTGGGTTAAAACTCAATTTTTTAACTGAAAATTTAACTATTTGGTTAAAAATCGAATTGTTTGGTTGAAAAATAATTTGTTTTATTTGAGAATTTAAGTATTTTAATTGAAAATTCAACGTTTTAGGTAGAAAATTCAACTCTGCTGAAAGTTGGACTACTTTCTTTAAAATTCAGTTTGTTGGTTAAAGATTCATAATCTTACTTTTAGTTAAAAATTTATTTATTTTAGTAAAAAAAAATTTTTTAAATTAGTTTTTTAACTGAATATTTAACTGTTTGTTTTAAAATTAATTTTTCTAAGTTGAGAATTCAAGAATATCGTTGAAAATTCGTATTTTTTGAATGAATTTAACTGTTTCTAATTTAAAACAAAATCTTTTTTTGTTTGTAATATCAAATATTAGATTTTTCGTTAAAAAAATCATCTTCTTAGATTGTAAATTCAACTTTTTGGTTAGAAGTTGAACTAATTCCTTCAAAATTCATCTTTTTCGTTAAAGATTCATAATCTCAGTTTAAACTTCTTTTATTTGTTTTTTTTTTAAATTTATATTCTGGGTGAAAACTCAATTTTTTAACTGAAAATTTAACTATTTGGTTAAAAATTGAACTAAAATTAGTTAAAAATTTCTTTCTTTTAGTGAAACATTTTTCGTTAATTAATTTTTGTAACTGAATATTCAATTGCTTGTTTTTAAATTAATTTTTCCTAGTTGAGAATTTAAATATTTCATTGAAAACTTATATTTTTTGAATGAATTTAACTGTTTCTAATTTAAAAAAAAATCGTTTTTTGTTTGAATATCAAATATTAAATTTTTTGTTGAAAGATCATCTTCTTAGATTGTAAATTCAACTTTTTGGTTGAAAGTTGAACTAATTCCTCCAAAATTCATCTTTTTGGTTCAAGATTCATATTCTCAGTTGAAAATTCATTTTTTTTTTAAATTTATCTTCTGGGTTAAAACTCAACTTTAAACTGAAAATTAAACTATTTGGTTAAAAATTGAACTAAAATTAGTAAAAAATTTATTTATTTTAGTAAAAAAATTTTTTTAATTAGTTTTTTAACTGAATATTTAACTGTTTGTTTTAAAATTAATTTAACTGTTTCTAATTTAAAACAAAATCTTTTTTTGTTTGTGATATCAAATATTAGATTTTTCGTTAAAAAATCATCTTCTTAGATTGTAAATTCAAGTTTTTGGTTGAAAGTTGAACTACTTTCTACAAAATTCATTGTTTCGGTTGAAGATTCTTAATCTTAGTTGAAAATTTATCCTTTGTTAAAAATTGAACTATTTTATTAAAAAATCTTATGCTGGTTAAAAATTAATTTTTTATTAAATTATAATTAAAAATCTTCTTTGGCTGAAATATCAACTATTGCGTTTTTTGTAAAAAATTGATATTCTTTGATTGAA
>NC_046666.1:6174405-6182500 GCF_010883055.1 Belonocnema kinseyi | reverse complement strand
TAAACAATTGATTTATTGAAAAAATTGTTTAAACAATTTTTTTTGTTATAAATAATAAAATAGGATGAAAGCTTGTAAAAAGCACTTTCCAAAACCCTCATAGAAATTTTAAATCGCGTAATTAGAAAGGAATTTACAGGCGTTTGAAACTACCCCTGCAGGCATTGGGGTTGAAAATTCAACCCCCCCCCCTCACTTGGGGAGGGTTGGTAATCCTGGTCTATAAGTTTGTGGATTAACTACTGTTGGGTAGGCGAACATATTCCCAGAATTTAGAGACAATCGAAAAACATGACTTTTCGAGTTGGGGCAGTTGAGGAATAATGCCCCATATATACTACAGTATTTCATCTGAATAATAAATTATAATTAAATTAGAGTAAACTTAGATAACTTGAAAACTCTAAGATTCATGAACCGTGAAATAGTAAATAAATCCGTAACATAATAAATGCATTCATATGCTCTGCAACTGTAGATAAAGCAGAAATCAATTTTCTAAATTAACTAAAAAAAATTATAATAATGAGAACTTGAATTTTGCTACCATCAGAAATAAATTCTCGGTCAAGCCGTCACCCTAATTTTATAAGATCTAAGGAACTTTAATATTATTTTGCAAGATTTTAATGATATTCAATTAAAATCTTTAATTTTAAAAGCTGATGCAAGCAACCTTTGATCTTACCTTATAATTCCTTCAGATTTCCAGTTCCGATTTGGTCTGGAACTTCCAAAATCATTGTGTCCTTGATACGAGATGATAATATCCTTGAAACTAGATTTCAAACATTCAGAAACGGCGTTTATCGTATCTTCCGTGTCCCCAAGAATCACCAGAGGACAGTCCACCAGTCCCCAGGTCAGCAGTCTCATCTTCCAATTCCTTTTCTCTATCTCATCCTCCTCTGGCTGAACCAAATGCGTCAAAAGTACAAGATTCGGTTCCTCATACTCACTCCTCTTTTCATACTGATCATAAGAAAGCGGCACGTGTTTTAGCATCAGTTTTTTTTTATTTTTCCGACACTTATCGCAAACTTTCCACTTTATGTTCAAATTATCACTGTAGCCGGTTAGGACAATCTTCAGATTATTCAAGTGCGGCATCAGATGTAGAAGAATCTCCCAGCTTTGAGGAAGCGACAACTTCTGAATCAAGCCATCTACATGAATCACCAGTTTTGAAGGCTGATGCTGTTTCTGGAAAGCATTCAGGATTGTGAGAGGAATAGAGAGGAATTCTCCCAGATGGATTTTCGTTACATCGCCCACCTTCTCCGGAAGTTTGACCTTTTCTAGATATTCTTTCATAGTCGTGGGAAGCTTCTGTGATTTATTTTTGACAACTGGCGTGTTTTCGATGATATATTCACACAAAAATTCAAATTCCAGGGGCAAGTTTTCCTTTAAAAATGCTAAATCGAGTTTGTGGCATTCTTGAATTTGGGGACAATGTTGATCATGAAGAGGACTAGTTGGGTGTTTTTGGCAGAAATTGGCATTGGTGCATTCAGGACAGTTGATGAGAGCTTCTTGTGTTGAAACGTGGCAGACAAAACAGGCTCTTGGAAATTTAAACATCTGTTTTTCGTAATCAGCCAGGGGTCTTTCTAGTCGTTTTTGCACTTCAGCTGACATTATTTTCTTCGCTTTTTGCCATTTCAGTGAGTTGGAGTTCCGGAAATTCTCGTAGATGTGGGAGAGTCCTTTTTCCTTAAGAATGTTGAAGATTTCTTTGCAGATGTCTTTGTGAAATTTCCAGTGCTGCATCTGGTGTTCTTTTCCACAGTAGGAAATCATATTGCAACGACTGCATCTTTTTAATGAAGATGTAGCTTTGCAGATGAAACATTCGTTGGGGTAGAAGACTAAGAGCATTCTTGGGCAACATGTTGGGGGTTTTTGATCGCTTGAAAGCTCCGACATCTTCAGTAGTTACTCTTTTTTTACCTGGAAATTATATTTTCAGGGTGACCGTAAATTCCCGGTCATTTCCGGGTTCGTAAACATTTTTCCCCGTCAATAAAATTTTTTAAATCGAACCCTATTGTAAATATTTTTCCATTTAAAGTAATAAAAAATAAAATACAAATTAAAGCATTAAAAGTGGAACTCTTGAATCTTAAACATTTAAAATTGAAGTTTAAAAGTTTTTCAATTCAAAAATATTTTATTCAAATGTTCAATAATTTATAAGAATGAAATGCAGATAAAGTGCAAAATTTATAATTGCTAACATTCATAAATTGTAGAATTCAAAAATGCAGATTAGCTTACAAAAATATAATTCTACGTTTACATTTTCAATACTCTAAATTAAAGAATTAATCAATAAACTTTAAAAATTCTCAAAATCATATTAGTAAGTTATTTTAGGCTAGAAACATTACAAGTTAAAATTTTTTTCTTCCTAAAAGTTCTTAAATTAGAAATTAAGTGATTTGCATTTTAAATAGTTTAACCCTCAAAGTGCATACATGATAAAAATCACGGTAAAGTGCCTCGTGGGTGTTCAATACCCCAGATATAATAAAATTATTAAGATATAATAAAATTATCCGATATAGTTTAAGGTATCTTTTATAAGGTAGAGTTGATTTTGTAGCCATTTATTTGTATGAAGTTTGTTAAAAAAATTATGGAAAAAATGGACTTTTTTACTTAAAAATTCATAACTCACGCAATTTCAATTATTTTAACCTAAAAATTGATGACTATACTTTTGAAATAATCTACTTTCATAAAAAAAATATTGTAAAATGAGTGCTTTCAAAAAAGATATTTACTTGCACAGTTGAAAAGTCAATTTTATTATAAAATGATGAATTAGATTTTTTGCTTTTAAATTGATTTATTATAATAAAAATTGAGGAACTTTGACATGCAATACGTCAGCTCTCGCATGCCGCGCTGTCGTAAGTTATAAGCCATCTACAAAGGAAAAACTAGGAAATAATTTAAAAAAAAAATTATTTCACTTCATATGATATAATTACGTTAGAACGTAAACACAAATCAATAAAATTTCAACAACATTTGCTCCAAAATTACTTTTTCACTCGCTAAGTGCACAGTGGGTGTTACATACCCCATGATCTTTTTACCTCCACTTTCAGCAGCTGGTGCTAGCAGATCACAATGCACTTAAGGGTTAAGTATCCTTGAATAGCTTTAAAAATTTATTTAAAAATCTTAAGAAATCTAGAAGTTGTTTTAATTTTTTTCAAACTTAAAATTATTTTTGAATCTTTTCTAGAACTTCTAAATAACTTTTAAAATTAATTGAATTTGTCCTACAACATCTAGAAAATCCTGCGAATTCAAACAAAATTACTTCAAATTTTGATTTAAAAAATAGCAACTGAACACTTATTATTTTTAGACAAAATTAGAGTAATTTTAAGAGATATTTAGAATTTTGAACAAGATTTCCAAAATTGTAGAAAAAATGCTATTCATTTTCAAATATGTTTAGAAGTTCTAAAAAAAAAATGTTCACACACTTCGTTTAAATTACTTGACATCACTTCAAGTTTTTAATTAATTTTCAATCTTTTCAAAACTTGTAAGTATCTCTAAACATGGCTCAATTTTTTTCTACAAATAATAAGTGTTCAATTATTATTTCTACATAAAAATTCAACGATTTAACTTAAAAAATAAACATTGTTTAAATAGAATAACAAAAATTGTAACGTTAAAAGTTTAAAAGTCTTAGCAATTTAAGAAATTCAAAGCTTTTTATGTAAAACAATTCAGTTTCAAATTGTTTACTTTTAATTATTTGGTTTCAATATACTGGTCTTAAATGAATAGTGAAATATTGCTACATATTAAATACTTATTCTTTGTCATAATTACAAAATTTTAAATTAAATGGGTAACCATTTGAAAAAATATTTATATCACCCTAAAATCATATGCTTATCTATATGTTTCGATCGTTTTTCATCTATAAATCAGCTGATGAAATCGTGAAATCCCAATTCGCACTAGTGTACGGTTTAATTTTCAAACATAATATTGCATTTGCAAGAAGATAAATGAATTTTTAACCAAATAGTTGAATATTGAACTAAAAATATCAATTTTCAACCAAAAAGTTGAATTTTCAACTAAAAAAGATCAGCTTTCAAACAAAAATAGATCAGTTAAATTTTCAGCTGAAAAATCAATTTTCAACCAAAAAGATTAATTTTTTACCCACAAAAGACGATTTTTCAACCAAATACATGAATGCTCAACCAAATAGTTTAATATTCAACTAAAATAATAAATTTTCAACCAAACCGTCAAATTTTGAACGAAAAAAGGTCAGCTTTCAACCGAAAGTGGAATATAAAATAAATAAATAAAATAAAATTTTCAGTCAAAAAAGATAATTTTCACGAAAAATGAAAAACATATTTTCAACCAAAGTGATTAATTTTTAACTTGGATAGATGAATTATAAATTAAAAAGGTAAGTTTTAAATTTGACAGAATTAAAAAAATTAAAAGAGTTTTATTTTGACCAAAAAGAATAGTTTTTAACTTAAATAATGAATATTTGGCCAGAATATTTGAAGTTTAACCAAAAAGATTAATTTTCAACTAAAATGATAAATTTTTAACTGGAATAGTTGAGTTTAAAAGGAAATAGATGAATTTTCACCTAAAATGATGACTTTGTAACTGAAATAGCTATATTTTCAACAAAATACATGAATTTTCAACTAAAAAAAGATTAATTTCCAACCAAAAATTCAACAGTAGGATAAACTCCCAGCTACCATATTTTTGTTGCTCCGGAACGAAATGTTATTTTTATAAACAATTGTTATACATTTTTTTATAGTGACAAGAACTGTTGATTTTCGTTAATTTTCGTTCAAAGAATTAATAGCTTTTGTAATTATGAAAAAATATGACAGTTTTATTATTGGGGAATTTTGTTTTTCTACAATTTTTCAATTGAAGAATTTTATTATTCTATAATTTTGTTATTTGTGAGCTTTATAATTTATAAATTTCAATTCCTCGAATTGTATTTTTCAGTTTTTAAAAAAAATCAAACTCTGTTAAAAATTATTGTACCGTCAGTAAAGTTTGGTAAACAAAATGTCAACAGGTATAAATTTGTGGACCACCCTACTGCCTAGTAGTTACGATCGTAACTATTAGAAAAATGTTACATTGTAAAATGTTGAAACAATTAAGTGGTTTGAAAATTTTAAGAGCATCCTATAAATTTATTTGAACGTTCTGAGATATTACAATTCAAGTTGAATGGAATCTAAAAAAGTTAACCGCGTCAAGTGAATAAATAATTTGTGAGTGATTTTAAGGTTAGATTTGATTGCCTGTCTCAACCGTCTTAGAGGACAAATATACATGTACTTACACCAAATAAAATAATTTCTTACCATTGACTTTAAGTACTTCGTAAAACTAAATGCACAGTTTTAATTGTGTAAAATGTATATCCAAAGGCACTAAAATGATCAAAAACCTTGTAAACAAGTAAACAACAAGCTAAATTGGCAGCTCTGCAGGAACCGATGCTCCCAACATGATTCAACCCCAATTCTTGTATCTTTTCTGATTGCGCATGCGTCGCGTCAACATCCAGATTGGTTACCGTTGGCGCCCTTTTTTAGAATAAGTAAATGTATAAATTAATTGTTTACAATAAATATTGGTCGTAAAATTATCAAAACTAAGTCTTTAATCACATAAACGACGTATAAAGTAAAAGTTAAAATAATTATTTGATTTTAATCCTTGAAGCAAAAACAATGATAGATTTTAAACTTAGAGGAATAAATACACTTTTTCAGAAATATGAACTTGAAATAATTCTTAATATCTTTATGCTCTTTATATTATAATAATTATTTTTTGTGAAAAAATGACCTGCACATTTAATCATTTTACATCAGCGAGTCAACGCACATTGGGAAAAAATGATTTCCTTGGTTAAAAATAACCCACAGTCCACAAAACTTGATTTTCAAATTAGGATTTCACTTTGTATATACATAAACAAATAAGTCGACAAAATTGCCAATTTTTCTATTAGACGTTTACGGCGCTTGTCAAGAACCGGAACATTGTTGAAATCGCCTACTTTTCATAGTCATTTTATTTGTTTATTTATTTATTTATGACATTAGTCAAAGTTGTTCCAATATTATATTAAAAAGAATTATTTTTGAACAAATTATTGTTTAAAAAAAAATGTTTTTTACGTTTTTCCATAATTTTACGATTTTTTAAGTTGGCTTGCAAGAAATCTGGATACAAAAATATGATGGTAAAGAAATTTCTTCTTGATATTATTATTCTTAACACTACAAGCTAATTTAATGAACAAAAGCATTAATTAGGTATTTTTCGAGAGAACAATTTGTTTTTTTATGTGAATTTTTTAAAATAGAAACTTTATGATAAGTTCAGCAAAATTAACAATTTTTTGATCAAGTTAATAATTTTTTAAACAATGCATTATTAGGGCATCTGTCGATGGAAAATTTTTTTTTATTGGTGAAATTTTTTTTTAGATGTCCGAATAATGCATTTGTTAATTAAGTTGGTTAAAAAATTCTAAGATTAATAAAAAAAGTTATGAATTTGGTTAAAATCGTCAAAAAGTTCCTAATTAAAGAGATTAACATCGAAAAAAAATATTTTTTCCGTCGAAAAATGCCTAATTAATTAATATTACGTGAATTTTTAATTAAAAAAGATATATTTTCATCTGAAAATGGAACAGTTAAAATTTTGTTTAAAAAATTAACTTTCAGCCAATTTAAAGTGAATTTTCAACAAAATATTACAATTTTCAAACAGGAAAACATTTTTTTTCAATCAAAATAAAGAATTGTTAACCAAAAATTTCTTTCAAATATTAGTTGTTATTTCAACTTTTTTCATTCCAAAAAGACGAATTTTCTACAAAACAGTTAAATTTTTAATGAAAAGTTAATGCTTGACCAAATAGTGAATTTTTGAATGAAAAAGATGGATTATTTTTAAAAAAAGTTGTTGAATTTTTAACAAAATAAAATGGTGTGTTCAATTTCTAACTTTATAAGTTATACAAATAAGTCTTTCGAGGTTAACATTGTTGTTTTTGTATAGTTAAATAAAATCTACAATATGTTAATTATTTTAAATCTTTCTCATAACTTGCAATTTTTACGTTTTCGGACATGAGAAATCAGGACACGACAAAAAAATGTTAGAAAAAGGGGACAGCGGTAAAAAATCAGGACATCTAGGTTTTGAATTGAATTTTAAAGATAAAATATTTTTTCTTTGAAAATATACAAATGAAATATTTTTGAAATAGCTAGAATCCGAATCCGGGGTCCAAATATCCGTGTTAGTTTATATTTTTTCGAAAAACGCAAAAATAGAGGTAAAATCGAACAAAACAAATGACAGATTCCGCTCGAACTTCACGTTCAAACAAATGACTGTGAAACAAACAAATGAAAGATCGCGCTCGAACTTCACGTTAGTAAAGAGTACAGTGGTGACAATCTCTTTAAGCGTGCTTCTTAATGTGATTTCAGAACAGTTTTAAAAACCATTGTCAGTTTTTTTTTGTGTTTTTAAATCACTAGTTTACTATACTGTACTTATACTATTACTATAAACTCCCAAAGCAAAACAGATCATGTCTTCTAAGCGCTGTTTTAATTCCAATTTATCCACTTCTCCTATAGCGCATAATTGTGTGGGTGATCCAGATGCATTTTGCTACATATGTGGTAAATTTGAGGTTTTAGAAAATCGAAGAGTAATTAGCGATGACATAAAAACAATTTATAAAAGCTATTTTGGTATGGAAGTTCAAAACCAAAGTGAAAATTGGGTTCCTCACAAAATTTGCAGTGCTTGTTATAAGGCATTCAATCGATTGAAAGACAGAGAAGGAAATAAGGAAACCCTTAAGATTCAAGAACCTACGATATGGAGGAAACCTCTTCGGAAAGAGGAATGCTACATGGAAAAAAAATTCTTGAGGCGAACGAGTGAATAGAGAATATATTAAACTCAAAGAAAGTGTACGCTTGGATTAGGTAAAACGTTTAGTTAGAAGAGT
>NC_046666.1:6170048-6174305 GCF_010883055.1 Belonocnema kinseyi | reverse complement strand
TATTAGGGGTTTGACTATACGATATCTCTGGTATATGGAAAATGGTCAAGGATATTCATTTTCGCTGATTCAGGGATCTTTCTAAATTCCTTCGTTCGTTTTTAGCCTAATGTTTGGCTATAATAAGGAATAATATCCCTGTCACAGCTCAATTTTTTTTACCGTGTACTTTTGTATGACAAACCTGTCAGGAATCAATTGAAAAAAGAAAAGTGCTATCGAATATCCTGATGTACCTAGAGGCACTAAATCTGTTGAAAATAACGATGTTACAAAAAACTCAAAAAATTTGTCACTTGACAGACAGACGACTGAAGCAGAAGAAAATAAAAGTATTGATGAAGATTTCGATGTTGATCGTGATGAAAGTGACATTTCAGATTATGGTAATGAGAAGGATGATGATGATGAAAGCAGCGATGTTCATACAGATGTGTACATACCAGGCAATGAAAAGAATAAAGTTCCTAAGCTATTTACGCCTGAAGAATTGAATGATTTATCGCGAGATCTCGGTCTCCCTAAAGATGCTTCAGAGTATCTTGCTTCCGGTTTGACAAAGAAGAACTTATTAGGTAAAGGAGTTAAATCGAGTTTCTACAGAGATAGGGAAAAAGAGTTTAGACAGTTTTTTACTTCTCAAGAAAATGATCATGGATAATTAGTCTATTGTAAAAACATTGACGGATTAATGGAAAAAATAAATCCTGGACTGTATAGACCAGAAAATTGGCGGCTATTCATTGACTCTTCTAAGCGCAGACTAAAAGCAGTGTTATTGCATAATATACTAATATTTACGCTCCAATTCCAATCGCACATTCCACGGAACTAAAAGACCATTACAGTAACTTAAAATTTGTCCTGGAAAAAATCAGTTACTCAACTTATAAGTGGAAAATTTGCAGGGATCTCAGAATTCTTGGAATCGTTTTAGGGCAGCAATCAGGGTATACAAGAACACCTTGTTACTTTTGCTTATGGGACAGTCGAGATAGCATTCGTCATTAAAAAAAAAATGGCCGAAAAGAAAATCTTTTGAGAAAGGACAAAAAAATATAATTGAAGATCCTCTAGTTGAACCAAAAGAAGTTTTGATTCCACCCCTTCATATATAGCTGGCTCTTATGAAACAGTTTTTCAAAGCGCTTGACAAGGATGGTGATTGCTATGCGTACTTGGAAGATCAATTTCCACAACTTTTCGAAGCAAAATTAAAAGAGGGGATCTTCGATGGACCGCAGATAAGGAAAATGTTGCAGGATTCAGAATTCATTAAAAAATTTCTGGCACTGAAAAATATGCCTGGCTTAGTTTTTAAAATGTTGTAAAAAACTTTTTAGGTCCAGACTATCAAAATGTGATTTCAGAAATGGTAACAAACTTTGTTAAACTAGGCTGCGATATCAGGGATGTTGGGATATCAACATGATGGCTGACTACTGTTGGAGTTTAAAACGAGATCAAGTCAATCAAGGCACCAAACGAAAGCGAAATCCACTACGTAGGTCTTTTGAGGACAAAGGTGTTCGATACAAGCGATATAAATAAATAAAAAAAAGAACCTTATAAGCGCGAGAGGCACCGTCGTTGTTCCTGGGTAACGCTAAAAGTAAATAAAACCTAATTACATAAAATCCTACTATTGTCATGCAAGGAGAATAACACAAATTAAAAACCCCGAAACGTGAGACGCAAAAGGAATCTACGGTGAGCGACAATCCCAGTCGATGAAGGGTAAAGGTTTAAAGGTTTTTGTCGATCTTATGCCTAACTTTGCGTTTTTCGATAAAATATGAGCCAACTGGGTTATTTGAACCCCGGATTCAGAATCAGTGACCCCAAAAACATGAGGATATACTGGATAAGTCCACTGGGGATGAAGATATAATTTTTTTTCAATAATATGCACGAAAAACCGCTGTTTTCGTCGATTTTACCTCGCCGATGTTACGTCTATTTTTGCGATTTTCGAAAAAGTATGAGCCAATCTGGTTATTTGGGCCTCTGACTCGAATTCTTTTTTGCAAAAATATACCTGAAAAATCACTGTTTTTGTCGATTGTACGTCTCTTTTTTCGTTTTTCAGAAAAACACTTGCCAACTTGGTTATTTGGACACCGGATTCGAATTCAGCGACCCCAAAAACATATAAATATGCTAGTATAGTCTGTTGGACAGACCACTTTTTTTGTGTGCCGGTGTAATTATTGCAAGTTCATGAAAATAATTGTTTAATCTATTTATTATTGTTTATAGCTACCTTTTCTTAGTGGAATGCTAGGAAGATAATGGCTTTTCTGAAATTCTCAGCGGTTATTTGACTTTTATTTAGGAACAAATAATAAATATTCATATTAATATTTATTTAATCAGAAAGGCTCTCAGTACCCACTTGTCAGAAAAATGTACATTTAATATGATCCATATAGTAAAGGAAGATTATTTCAAATATCTGTTTCATTCTAGAAAAATATAATCATAAAAAAGAAAGTGATTGTTTAAAAAATTTTTTTTTTTCTAATGTTTATTTATTATTTGTTCACCATTAAAAAACTGAAGCAAATTTAAACATTTCAGACAAAATGAAAAGTTTCTAGGAGAAGACAGCTATAAACAAATAATAAATTGTTTGAACATTTATGTTCGTTAACTTGCATTGCTTATTATTACATCATTAAGTGAAAAGTGAACAAAAAAGTAATAATTTCATGAAGAAAAGCACAAACTATCAAGCATTAATATAGAAAAAGATGGGAACAATAATAATTTGTGTAAGCTATTTGTTAAATTGCATTAATTTTAACCTTACTGTAAGTGAAAAATGATCAAAAAATGTAAAATTTCTGAAATTTTATTTAAAAAATACCGCAACTTTCTAACATTTTTCAAGCGTAATATTATGAAAAATAATAATAAATTGTTTAAAAAATAATGTTTCTTAACTTGAGTTCATTTTTCCTAACCATATATATACTGTTATAAATAATAATAAGTGGTTTAAGCCATTATTTATCTTAAAGTTAATTGCTTATTTACTCGCTCTAATTAAAAATTGAAAACTTGATGGGGCTTGCGGCAGAGAGAAATAGAGAGTCACAATGCATTAGAAATATCAATTTTTAACCAAATAGTTAAATGTTCAATTAAAAAATCGAGTTTTAACCCAGAATATAAATTTTCAACAAAAGAGATGAATGATGAAGAAAGTAGTTTAACTTTCAACCAAAAAACGCAATAGTTGATATTTCAGCCAAAGAAGATTTTAAATTATAATTTAATAAAAAATTAATTTTTAACGAAAATAAGATTTTTTAATAAAATAGTTCAATTTTTAACAAAGGATGAATTTTCAACTAAGATTAAGAATCTTTAACCGAAACAATGAATTTTGTAGGAAGTAGTTCAACTTTCAACCAAAAACTTGAATTTACAATCTAAGAAGATGATTTTTTAACGAAAAATCTAATATTTGATGTCACAAACAAAAAAAGATTTTGTTTTAAATTAGAAACAGTCCAATTAATTTTAAAACAAACAGTTAAATATTCAGTTAAAAAACTAATTAAAAAATTTTTTTTACTAAAATAAATAAATTTTTAACTAATTTTAGTTAAATTTTTAACCAAATAGTTCAATTTTCAGTTTAAAGTCGAGTTTTAATCCAGAATATAAATTTAAAAAAAAAAATGAATTTTCAACTGAGAATATGAATCTTGAACCAAAAAGATGAATTTTGGAGGAATTAGTTCAACTTTCAACCAAAAAGTTGAATTTACAATCTAAGAAGATGATCTTTCAACAAAAAATTTAATATTTGATATTACAAACAAAAAAAGATTTTGTTTTAAATTAGAAACAGTTAAATTCGTTCAAAAAATATGAATTTTCAATGAAATATTTAAATTCTCAACTAGGAAAAATTAATTAAAAAACAAGCAATTGAATATTCAGTTACAAAAAATAATTAACGAAAAATGTTTCACTAAAAGAAAGAAATTTTTAACTAATTTTAGTTCAATTTTTAACCAAATAGTTACAATTTTCAGTTAAAAAATTGAGTTTTAACCCAGAATATAAATTAAAAAAAAAACAAACAAATAAAAGAAGTTTAAACTGAGATTATGAATCTTTAACCAAAAAGATGAATTTTGAAGGAATTAGTTCAACTTCCAACCAAAAAGTTGAATTTACAATCTAAGAAGATGATTTTTTAACGAAAAATCTAATATTTGATATTACAAACAAAAAAAGATT
>NC_046666.1:6168297-6169948 GCF_010883055.1 Belonocnema kinseyi | reverse complement strand
TGCATCCCAAAATACGGAGGCCATAACCTTTCCGACCCATTGTTGCGTTTTTGGACGCTTCAGAGCACTTTGGCCCAGTGGAACCCACTGTTTTGCCTGTTGCGTTAACTCAGGAGTGTAGTAGTTGATCCAGGTTTCATCCATAGTTATGAATCGGCGCAAAAACTCGGGCGGCTTACCCGAAAATAATGCCAAATTCTGCTGGGAAGTTGTCACACGAATTCGTTTTTGGTCCATTGTACGCAAACGCGGCACCCATCGCGCGCAGAGCTTCTTCATGCTCAAAACTGAATGCACGATATTGCACACACGTTCCAATGATATGCCTACAGAATTAGCTACCTCTCTCAATTTCACTTTGGGATCATTCAACATCATATCATGGATTTTTTCGACATTTTCTGGTGTAGTGACCTCTTTTGGGCGCCCAGATCGTTCAGCATAAACTGTGCTCGTACGTCCAGAACGAAACTCGGTAAACCACTTATGAATCATTCCAATCGACGGTGCAGAGTCCGGGCAATACTTATCCAGCTTGACCTTGGTCTCGGATATCGTTTTCTTGCGAAGATAGTAGTGTTTGATCAAAACTCGAAACTCAGATTTTTCCATATTAAAAAGAACTCGGAGGTAAGTCGCTTCTCAGTGCTGTAACTTGTAAATGCGTAAACATAAATAACTGAAGTTTCGACAGACGTCATTTGAAGGATCAAGCTCGACGAAAATGGTTCCCATTAGTGAATACTAATGCCATCTCTTAGAATTTTCAGGTACTTATCAGGCTGCCTAGTATTTTACTGTTGGATCCCGAAGCAAGCAATTTTTGACAGATACAATCTGACAGATAAATGAGTCAATTTCGTGTGTTTTTAACTGTTCAATGTTTCACCTTAAAATCCGTTTGTACATTTTGTACATTTTGTATATTTGTGCTATAATTATTATCCATAGCTGGTTCAATTTAATGCCAGATTAAGCAAATCTGCAAATACCTAAAGAAATCTGTAGGTTATGTTTCTATGTTTACCTTTCAGTTCCACTCTCCTCATCATTGTTTTCAGGTTCTTTTTTTCAGAATTATCACACCAGGTGCGATCGAAAAATCGTTGGATTATCAACATTAACCCCTAAATATTTGACTTAAAAAAAGAAAGTCAACCACATATTTTAAGTGACAAAAAGTTAAAGAAATGTACAACTTCAAGTCGGGTGGTCACTGACTGGGAAAACCGGAAACTATAGCCCAGATTTTTGAATACCAAGAAGTACCTTAGAGTTTAGAGGAAAACCCGGAATTTTCCAGATTAATTTTTCACTTTTGTTGATTTTATCTACATTTTCCTAAAAAGTCATCTTTTTTTGGGTAGCAAAATCAACTATATTGATTAACACTCGTCTATTTCGAACAGCTAGTTCGATCTTTTAGATCTTTTAGGTTTTAAATTAGAAACAGTTAAAATCATTCAAAAAATACGAATTTTCAACGAAATACTTAAATTCTCAACTAAGAAAAAGTAATTTGAAGAACAAACAGTTGAATATTCAGTTTAAAAAATTAATGAAAAAAAAGAAGATTTTTCAACAAAAGAAATTAATTTTTAACTAATTGTAAGATTACGAATCTTTTACAAATAAAATGAATTTTAAAGAA
>NC_046666.1:6160712-6168197 GCF_010883055.1 Belonocnema kinseyi | reverse complement strand
GGCGTATTTTGGAGACCTTCCGATCGAGTACTTTTCGGATGGTATCAAAAAGTTAGAAAATCGTTGGACTCGCTGTATCGACCTAAAAGGAGAGTATGTTGAGAAATAAAACCGACTTTGGCCAAAAAAACGTCTCGGTGTTTCATTTTTCAGGGACTTATCAGACTGCCTAGCACCAACAATCTCAATTCTAAATCTGCCTGAGTTAAAGCCGATATCAGGTTGTGTGCGTGCGATATACCTACGATGGCCATGCGACGCACACATGTTAAGGGTTGAGGGCCACTTTTATTTACCTCGTGTCGATCATTGTCGGTGGTGCAGTTTCTTTGCACACCGACCGAGTCCTGGAATCACTCGTGGTTTTAAAACCGATATATATATATATATATATATATATATATATCAATTAAATGACTATCACGGGCGTACGGGCAAGTAGGGGGCGCCATGTTTCTATCAACTGATATTTCTAATGCATTGTGACTCTCTATTTCTCTCTGCTTGCGGAATCTCTAAATATAATTCGAGAAACGCATTTATTTGTTGTGGATTTCAACAAATTTAGGGTAATATTCATGAAAATTTTATACGTAAATTTTATACGTAAATTTTCCAATGAATTTTTAGACTCTTCTACTTACTTTGCTTGTTACCGGCCACCTAGTAGAAAAGGATCTGCTCGGTTCTGCTTTTGGGCGAATCTAAAAAAAAAAAAAACGAAAAGCTACCATGAATTTAGTTCTTGAATGATGTTTCTCATTTTGTCGTTAGGTTCGCTCAAAAGCCGAACTGAGCAGAATTTTGTCCGAAAAACGGTCTTTATCGGGAGTTTTTCTACTCTTAGGTTATGCATATAATAAAGAAATAAACAAAACGGCTTCTCGATTTTGCCCCAGTTTATGAAGTCTGATTTTCCGATAATTTTCAGGGGCCCTAAATATTAGCGTGTTCGAGACATGCTGAGTAAAAAAACCAATTTTAAGTTTATTTAAAAGGCACGAACAAAAATGTTATATTTGACTCTATACCTTTTTTAACAGAATTACTTCCAGAAAGATGAGAAGTTTTACGTATGTCCTGTATGCAACTTCGTAGTGACCCCTTCATCGTTTATTAAAACCATCAAATCAAAACCTTTCGTACAGATATGCAATGTTCCTATTATTTTAATGCTAAGAAACAAACCATTAGGGTATCCACGATTGCTTAAACTAACCAACGAAGTGGACGCTTCCGAGTTATTTGATCTTGTTAAGCAAGTCGTCCCACCAATAAAATATTCTCTGCATAAAGTGGGCTTAAAGGTCGAAATATTTATTGTATATACTATTTAATTTTATAATTATAGTGAAACTCTGAGACTGTGCCGGTTTTGGGACTGGCGATTGGTGGGAGCTGAGCTGACAGTTCCACTCCGGATTTAAACAGTCAAGGGCGTTTGAACCGTTTCTGGTGGATTTTACTGCGTGGTAAAAAATATTTTGAAAATCATTTTTCTAATATGGATACCAGGGTCAACGAAATATTTAACGAAAATAAGAAAGATAGTTTCCTCTTACACGTTAAAATACGCGAATATATACGAATAAGTTATTTAACAGAAAATCAATTAATTTTATAAAAAATTAATTAATTTTCCACGAAAAACATACTTTTCACAATTTTCATGCCAACACTTAACATTTGGATGTAGGGACCCTGTCCATTCAATACTTCCTCTTCTTCTACGGTTTCATTTTCGAATCGTAGAGGATCTTGAAGAGAGCCAACGACAGCGCCAATAATTTAGAAGAAATTTAATTTCAATTAAATATTAGCAAAAAATATTATGGTAAATAATAAATTTTAAACCGTTCTATAACATTTTTGAATAAAATTAATTAAGTAATTGAACGGACTTATCTGTAAGTGCAGTTTGATTCTAATTGTATAAGCGCCACCGAATAATAGATCAACTCTTAGTTCCCCCCACTTTGTGCTTGCATTTCCACAGTTTCAAAGAATAACAAAAAAAAGCACTCCTGCTTCCTTTGCACGTTTGGCTACTCATTATTTTAAAGAATGGCCGTAATCTTTACTAATAGGGCATAATTTAAAATTAAAAAATTAGTTAGAGGGCCAGTTTATTTATATACCGGATGGGACTGATCTATTCTGCGGTGGCGCTTATACAATTAGAATCGAGCACGATTTACAGGTAAGTTCGTTCAATTATTTAATTGTATTGTGCACCACCTCTGAATAGATCAACTCGTAGATGTTGAAAGCAATTATCAGATTACGGCAACCAATCCGATAAGAAAAATGTATTATTTTTATTACAATGCGAGATGTTTATGCGAAGAACTCCTGACGAATATATTAATTAATTAAACGCAAACTAAAATTATCTGTGTATTAATCCTCTAAGATAGATCTAGCAAATTGTTGTTTATATTTTACGATCTCTCTGTCATAAAATCTGGCGAATGTTTGAGTCCTATCTGTCCAACCTGCCGCCATTCTAATTAATTAATTCTAAATCAACGCCACGCCTTTTAGCGGCCGATGTGGACGCATGTCGTGTACTACGAGCTGAAAAAATATCGGTATCGATAGCGCTCTCAGTTATGGTTTCCTCAACCCAACGACTTAAAGTTTGCAAAGAAACATCCTCATGGGGCTTTTGGAATGAAATGAACAATTCCTGCACATTACGTACTGATCTAGTTTTTACAAGATAGCTCTGTAAAGCTGAATTGTATATATTTTTTCTACAGAGTAAGGCAGTAGGAATAGTAAAGGCTGTGTTCTATTTTTATTTAATATCTTAATGCGGTCGGGAATCTTAATCTCAATTGTCTTTCCTCTATCTCTACTGTTAACAATCTTGATTAATGAAAATGTTTGCATTCTGTGATCAGTTATGAGAGCAAGTAAGGTTACTAATTTCTTCCATAATTCTTTTAACCTTAACTTCTCATTTGGAGGTATATCTAAAAAATGATCTAATACTATCTTTGAATCCCAGGTGCTCTCGTAACATGGTCTTCAAGGTCCCAAACTGGACACGCCTTGAAAAAAACGCTTCACTCTAGAGTCCAAAACGGATGTCAAGTAAATTGATAGACCTGTCCATTAAATTCAAATCTTAAAAATGTTCTATCCGTTTCATGTATTGATACTAAATAATACGCTTCCTGCAAGTCTAGAGTTGACATAGAACAGTCCTGACTCACAAGAGTTACAGCTGTTCTGTAGTCTTCGAGCTTAAAATGCTGTGTTTGGATAAATTCATTTAGACATTTAAGATTTGAAATGAGCCTGAGAGAGCCATCAGGTTTCGGTAGAAGAAAGAAGCTAGAAATAAATTGATCATTTGACCGACTACATTATTCTACTGCTCCTTTCGTTTTATGTTGAGAGATAAGCGACATAATATTACCTATCTCTAATTTGTCCCATTTGGGTTTATGGACAGACTTTAATTGACAAGGAGTACAGGCGTTATACGACTTATACTTTTTAAAACTTTTTACCGGTGCAAAAAAACAAAAAACTATTGCGATTACTCCGTAACCTTTTAATGGGAATTTTAACGTAGAATCCGAAATTTACCAATTTAAAAGTTGATCTTGCTGTTTTGTTGTTGTTGAGTTTTTGGTGCATGATACGGAAGAGATACTATGTGGATACTATGAGGATACTCTGTAGAGTATTATTTCTGTTCACTTGATTCGCTAGGGGAGAACACTCGAGATATTTGCCGGGGGTACCAAATTCAAAAGCGTTGGCCCTAGTTCTCTATCTAAAGTTGGTGGATTATCTAATTCCGGCTCCGAAATTTCAGGAGAGTATACGCAATTCAATGAAGTAGAGCGTGACCTTCGCCTGTTTCGACGGCTACCTCGATCTGTTTTAAAAACAAGTTCGCATTTGTAAAAAAAGGCATTAGTAAAAAAGCTTGTTGGATCGTCTCAATCGTAACAGTCTCATCTACAGGTTGGGAGCCTGTATGATGGAAAGACGATTCACCCAAGGAAAACTATTGTTCCACAATAGTTAAGAGCTATTGGATACGAAATGGGTCAAACCCAGATAATTTCTGAGAGGTGAGACCTCACAGATCATTGAGTTTAAGATGGCGGCTAATACCTGAGAGACTCGAATCTTTTGAAGAAGATGACGAAGTAGAAATCCTACAATGGCGGTGCTTATTCCTGAGTTTATTTTTTAATTTCTTGTTCACTTTAAACAATTCGCGCAACTGATCTTCGTCGTCAGACAAATCACTACTGTATCTCAGCGAACTCTGTTTATGTTTACCCATCTCGAAATGACTTACACACTTCTTGCACAAAGGAGTGAATGAGTAGCCAAACGTACGAAGAAAGCAGGAGTCGTTTTTTGTTTTGTTTTTGGTTATTCTTTGAAACTGTGGCAACGAAATCGCAAAGTGGAGGAACTACGAGTTGCCTTATTCGGAGGTGGCACGAAATACAATTGATATTCACTGCTCTTCTTGATGTGCATTCTCTAAAAACTCATTTTATCGCAATGAATAATCCATCCGATCAGTGAATCAGTTCCATCGGCTTAGGTCAGTTCCAAAAATCTGAGCCCCACTACTGGTCGACGTGAGCTCGCCATCGTGCTTATTCGCTATGCGCGTGCTTCCCACTTCGAGTGAACTACAGCTACGTCATTGCGCCGTCAGGTAGGCTGTTAGGGTACAGCGCCTTAACGTAACATTTCTGTTTTGTCACGCTTGAGTGAACACCGCAAAAACTCAGTAGCTTCTCTTACACATACCCCAGGGCCAATTCTAGAAGAACCATATCAGAGGCCCTGTCTCAGAGTTTCACTGTACTTCTATAATTACTGCTGCCATTGTGGATATATTAGGTTTCTCACAATTGAGGACCCGGGTCAAAGTACGGTTATAACCTTTTGGGGCTCCGAGTTGTCAGATCCCTACTGCTTGAATTCAAGCGACATTCAGGGGCCCCAACTCTAGGCGCCAAAAAATTATAATCGTCTCTTTCATCTGAGCCCTCAATTCCTTAAGACATTATAAAGGGTGTCCATTGCCAACTTGATTTTTGCGCATATTTAGAGATTAAAACACTATAATGGATCTAGTCACAATTAAATCTTATTCATGCAATTCAATTTCAATTGACACTCAATACCATAGAATTAAAAAGTTTTGATTCAAATAACCATGACTCTGGGAAAATGGAGAAAATCGGAGAAATTGGCGGAAACATAAGTAAAGCTGACAGAGTTTACTTGTCGCACTTTGTTATTGCTGTATACTATGCAAAAAGTGTTCCGAAAATCTCGCCGCCGATACTTCACGACATTGCTACAAAGTCTATTAGTGAAACGTACGTCTAAACAATTAGTGAAAAAGGGTTTCATAGCCTATCAAGCCGCTAATTAAGTCATTTAAACTTACTCCTTCCATGCTTACTTTTCGCTACTCTCCCTACTTCCCCATACTTGCGTCTTGTACCTGTAGAATTCCCCTCCCCTCATTTCCCTTAATTTATTCTCACTTCCTTCTACCTCTGCCTTTATTTCCCTCTTTTATTTTCCCATTCACTTCCCCAACTTTACCTACTCTCATGTCCCCTAGTTCCCCACCCCTTATTTCACATAATTTACCCTCTCCTCACTTTCTCTACTACCACTACTTCCCCTCCCGTAATTTCCACTGACATCCACCAATCTCCTTTTCCTCATTTTCCTTAGTTTCCCCTCATTTTTCCTCATCTCATTTTCACTAACTTTCCGTACTTGTCTCCTCATTTCCCGTTTATCTTCTCCTCTCATTTCCAGTCACTTTCTGTCTCTCAAGTTACCCTCATTTCCCAATACTTCCTCTAGTTTCCTCCCTTTATTTTCCATAATTTTCCCAACCATTATTCTTTCTTCCTAGTTTCCCATTATTCATCAACCTCATTTCGTTTAATTTCTTCTCACCTAACTTATCCCTTCAACCCCTCCAATAATTTCCTCTGCCTTCCTCTATTTCGACTCCATTTATTTCCGCTCACTTTTATTTCTTCCCCTTCGCTCAGTTTCCCCAATTTTTCTTCCTTCATAACCTCCAATTTCCTCTTTTTTTCTCTCCTTATTACTTATAACTTCCTCCAATTCCCCTTCTTTTATTTCTCCTCACCTTTTTGGAAAATATAAGACCAACCGAAACCAAAGCCATAACTATAATAAAAGAAATAGTTTCTTCACCTCACATTTATAGTTTATTGTGTACCAATGCAGCGAAGTAGTATTTCACGGCCGAGCGTGAGTTTTTGCAAATATACGATACCGTAAAAAGACTTCGCTGCCTCAGTTACACGATATTTGATGTAATAAGAGTATGATTTCCGAGTTTTCTCATGATACTACGTCTCAGGTTTTAGGTCAATTTAAAGAGACAAGTACCGCGCAGAACAGTGCGTGTGAGCCAAAGTAAGAGATGCGCATGGGGCTTAATCAAAATGGAGAACAACCTTTCAAGGAACTTCATTTCGATCTTTTTTTTGACAAGAGTATTAAATCTATTTAAGTCGACATCGAGGATAATCATGTGGCTCACGAGATTCTTACACATATCACTGTTACAGCATAATGTGAAAATCAACTGATCATATAAGAACATGTGCGAATTTTAGATTCAGTTTTTTATTTCGTGACTGGACAAGTTCTATTCATGGAAACCGACGATTTTTTACGCTCTGCAAAGTTTTTCGTTTTAGAATCCATTTAATGAAATACATAGGATTATTGCCAAAGATAGAGAGTTTGATGTTTTTATTGGGAATAGCGCGTTAAAAATCAAGAGCGATATGATATTTCTATCTTAAAATTGAAACATCGGAGATGTTAGACTGAAATATCCAAGATGATAAAGTCGTTGGCTGAGTGCAGGAAGACGCCCTAAATCTATTGGTCACTCAATAAAGCTTATAGTCAATTTCGGAAAAAATTCTGTCGACATCTGTCGTTCACTTAATAAAGTTTATAGTCAATAGTCGTGCCCATGGGAAAATGATTAGGGTGAACCCTCGCATATCTCAAGGGCTGTGATTTTTTTCAAGTGACTTTCAATGGTTGGCTCGGCCTTGTGTCGATGCGCGCACTGTAAGAATGTGTGCGCGTTTGCTCATCTTACATTTTAATGTCTTTCAAGTATTTTTTATTTTGACATACGACATGACAAATATAGCATTTCCTTGAAATAGTACAGTTTACCAACTAAAAATCAATATAATGGAACCAAAAAGTGACTAAAATCATTCGCGAAATATTGAGTAGTGTACTAGGCAGTCCGATAAGTCCCTGAAAAATGAAACACGGAGACGTTTTTTTGGCCAAAGTCGGTTTTATTTCTCAACATACTCTCCTTTTAGGCCGATACAGCGAGTCCAACGATTTTCTAACTTTTTGATACCATCCGAAAAGTACTCGATCGGAAGGTCTCCAAAATACGCC
>NC_046666.1:6155946-6160612 GCF_010883055.1 Belonocnema kinseyi | reverse complement strand
TGTTTGATCAAAACTCGAAACTCAGATTTTTCCATATTAAAAAAAACTCGGAGGTTAGTCGCTTCTCAGTGCTGTAACTTGTAAATGCGTAAAAATAAATGGTTGAACTAAAAAAGAACAGCAAGATCAACTTTTAAACTGTTGAAATTCGTATTCTACGTTAAGTTTTCTATTATAAGCTCACTGAGCAATCGAAATAATTTTTTTGCAGCGTTAAAAATTTAAAAAAATGTCATTAACTTCTGCTGAAGGTGACTTCAAGCGCATCAATAATAGCTCAAGTAGAATGTTGCGCGCGAAGTTAAAAATAAAATTCTCTCTCACTTGCATCGCAGTTTTGTTGTCTGAGGTTTCCACTGCGTGGCGCTAGCATCCAGATAAAATATTCTTAAAGTTACCGATGGAACGCTTAGTAACTGGTACTAAAAGAAGATGCCCTTGAAGGCACTTTCGGCCCATGTAAATGACAGGTATTTTATTTTTTAAAGTTTTGAACGCTGGAAGAAAAAGTATTGCGATTACTCCGTGAGTTTCTAATGCAAATTTTAACGTAGAATCCGAATTTCAACAAATTAAAAGTTGGTTATGCTGTTTTTTTTTTTAGTTTTTTAAAAAGGAACCGAATGGGCACCCAATGGGGTCTTGGCGGGTACTTTGTAGAGGCTCCATTCGGTTCATTTGGTGCGTCAGGGATAGGTGTAAATGTCAGGAAGGTTAGCATAGTTGGTACATCTTGACATGGAAATGCATAGGCCTTTTTAGAAAAAATATTTTGAATGTAAAAGTAAGCTATAAATGTCTAAAAATAGTAATATTTTTTAAGTGTAAAATCCAATTTGCACAATTATGTTTCATCCTTTGATAGGTTGAAGACCCTTCAGTTTTACGAAATACAATCAACTAGCCGAATTTTGAGATCAGAGTACCCGATTCTATCAAATCCATCTAATACACTAACCGCAAATTTGAGATATTTTATTTATTTCATGACACTGAAAGGTCGTCAATCGACAAAAGAACGAAACATAACTCAGAAAATACATTGTACACTTAAGAAGCAATAATATTCGTAAATTTATGACTTTTATGTTCAGAATATTTTCTCAAAAAAGTCATAGGCATTCCCATGACGTCATGCTAAAATACTGAATTCAAACCAACGAGGGCTTCCCGTTCTTTGGGCGTCTTTTTAATTGGTCAGCCACTGACGCGGGCCAGACCGTACAGGGGCTATAGTGGGAGGTGTCACAAATGGAAATATCTCAAAATGAGAGAATTGGAATAGGCAAGCCTTGAAATGGGCAAGCCTTGAAAGTCTTGAAATGGACAAGAGTCCACTGTAATAGTATTTTTGTCACAGGACGTAATGGGAGTAAAGAGTAACAGAAGTGCTGCTTCTTAACAAAAATTTGTATAAGGAATCAACATTCCTCAAGGATGTCGCGTCCTGAAAGATCCATAAGGGTAGATGATATTGATTGAATATTTCCTTATGATGCTATATTTGCATTTTTTCATAATAAATAAATCACGATACAAAATTTTTTTAAATATCAAATTTATTTTTTGAAATTTTTTTCCAGTTCAAAATTTGTAAATTATGAGAGCATAATTCAAATACGACAAAAAATGAACCTTTAAATAAAATAATGTTTTAAGGCGTTTCTTTTGTTATTAAATTGAGCCCTCATTTTTAGCAGAATAAGAAAAAATATCTAGGGGTTCCCTATGTCGGTTTTTGTAAATTAAATGGTTATTTCAAAACGAAATATTTAGATATCTCCCAAGTATGCTTGTCGAAGTAGAAAAATCCATTAAGAACAAAACTCTTTATTTTGACCACCTAAATGTACATTATCTAATTATGTAAAAAATATAATGAAAGACCAGTTACCAGTGTCGCAACAAGTCAAGTTTGACATGTAGATTTACTGCTTTTGCCTTACACATTTTTATTCTTGAAATCTGGCGAAATTTATAGTTATTCTATTGAGGCTAAAGAATAAATTGCGAGCAACTATTTTGCTATTTCCACTTTTATATTTTTCAAACAATCAATTATCCAAATACATGTTCGGAAAAATGGGAAAATTATTTAAAAATTCGTATTTTCTTTTAAAATAAATTTTTTGAAAAAGCACTTTACACGTTTATATTATTCAGATAGGACTTTGAGAAAAAATATATCTTCATAGTCGCGGCTGAAAAAAAGTATAATTTTTTTGGTGACTGTAAATTTACGTATTCCAGAGAGGTTCAGGCAAGCAAAATTACTAATAAAAACAAGTTTTTTTAGTTTAAAAATTTTATAATGCAAAACTTGGAGCTAATAATGCAATTTATATATTTCGTGCACATAAATATACAAGAAAAACGAAAAACTCGATCAAATGAGATTTCAAAATTGACCAAAACACTAACCCCATGGTCCAGGTGGGACTTTCAGGGCACAGCGTTGACTTCTACTCGTTCTGAGGCGCACTCAATCTAACTGACGCTGATGCCCTTCAGGCAGCGGACCCTTGGACCCTCACAATTTTGTAGGGTGAGGATCCATGGCCTGCCCTCTCTCCATTTTCTAAATAATTGAAATACAAAAAGACGCTGTACCCCAAAAGTCCCACATGGACCACGAAGTGTTAATATAAGAAACTACATAAAGTGTGATGTAAGGTGATTAATAAGATAATTATTTAAATTGATAAAAAATAATATTCTCTAAATAATAGCTTATATTCATTGAATTCCAAAGGTAAAATTATATTCCATTACGACATTTTTAACAGAAAAAATATTTTTGTATAATAATTTTTATGTTTATATTTAGAATAATTATCTAAGTTAATTTTAATAACGGGTCATTATATCCAGTTTGAATTGCGTGCCGACAGCAGCCAATAAGGGCCGCTGCGCGAGACAAGCGCAGTAACCCCACATGTCAAAGTCGGATCAATTTTATAAAATTCTACTACGCAGAAACCACTGTTTCCAATATTCAAACATAAAAAAAAGAACAGAAAAATGGGACAGCGTGGTGACCGCGGGAAGATTAAGGCAGAACCAAAGATACATTGGTCCCACTGATCTGTATGACTGGTTAGGGGATTACAATGCCACCGCATAGGAGTGAACGGGACGAATTGAAGCCATCTTGTTTGGTACTTTGCATAGCATATCCTTTCCGAAATTGAAATAAGAGTACCATCATAAATAACAAGCAGAGAAGCTAGCTCAAGAGAGTAGCCGACACTCAAGGGTCCTTTGTTAAGCTCTCGGATTAAAATGTAGAAGTAGATTTTTTTTTTAATTTCATAGTTAACAGTCTAAAACATAATAATTCGGAATCTACGGGTTTCGATGACTTCAGATATCTAATTTTTTTTTTAATGTTTAAAATTGGAATTAATAGAACGTTTCTCGTAAATCGAATGAGATACGACAAAACAGACATTTTTTAATTCCACTAGAAAATTGTATATCAGTATATAAGTTATAATTATAAATAATTATAATGAAAAAATTCATCAATTAAAAAAAAGTGTTAATAATTTGAAGAGAAATTTAAAAAGGGAGAGCGGATTAGCCACGACTAACTACTGTAAATAACTCTGCCCGCCCGGTACGTGATGAATACAAAAGGAACATTATATTACCGTCGCACCACTCTTAAAACGACCACTAAAAGGATCTTGAAAATGACCCAAATCTCTCAAACTATCTCCGAGACTATTTTGTTTCCAATCGACTTTGTTTATAGACTCAAATGGGTCAAGCTATTTCGCTAAAGAAAACTCAGAGATTTTTTTCGGTAGGGTAGAAACATTACCGTAAGTGATACGCACATTATAGGAAGATCTTAGATTTGAGTGCGCAGGTGCGCAGTTGTCCTCTTCCTATACATGGAAAAGTGTGCGAGTGAGAAAGTTTGTCAAATTGACGTAAGTTAGAGGTTGTGTTCTTTTGTTGATCAAAATTCGAAAGATACACAAAATAAATATATAAACAGTGTTTTCGGTACTTGTTTGAAAAATGTGTGAACAGATTTTGAGAAGGAAACGTATAGGTAAGTAGCTTTTAAATTTGTTATATGATAAATAGGCTAAAGATTCTCGAGGCTTTAAGAAGCTCTGAGAAATTCTCCGCAGGCACTCAGGTAGTGAGTAAAGGTTAAATTTCTAAATCATTTCTATTAAAATTAAATGACAGTTAGGTAAAACAATAAAATATATTAGAAGTTTATTGTACTTACAGTGAAGGCTTTAAAAAAACGAAGTGTATTTGCCTTCTTCGGCGTGTAACTTCGTCCACAACCCGGAACTTGACACCTCATGGCTTTGAACACATTTCTGACACTTGCATCAAAACAAACAAACAGAACCTCTCAACTTACGTCAATTTGACAAACTTTCTCACTCGCACACTTTTCCAGGTCTATCAAGCTAGCACCTCCACAAACGAAATTCCAAAATTTCTTAATGTCAGAATTTTGGGCTTTTTTGGGCTGTATTGCCGATTTTTGGGCTCCGCTACTTTTTGTGAAAATTCAAATTTTGAGTGGAGGTGTTGACTTGAATCAAGCCAGCACCTCCACTATATAAAAATTGAAAGAAAAAAATCAAACACGTCAGAATTTTGGGCTTTTTTTGGGCTCTTAAACGCACCAACA
>NC_046666.1:6139868-6155846 GCF_010883055.1 Belonocnema kinseyi | reverse complement strand
TGTTGGTGCGTTTAAGAGCCCAAAAAAAGCCCAAAATTCTGACGTGTTTGATTTTTTTCTTTCAATTTTTATATAGTGGAGGTGCTGGCTTGATTCAAGTCAGCACCTCCATTCAAAATTTGAATTTTCACAAAAATTAGCGGAGCCCAAAAATCGGCAATACAGCCCAAAAAAGCTCAAAATTCTGACATTAAGAAATTTTGGAATTTCGTTTGTGGAGGTGCTAGCTTGATAGACCTCACTTTTCCATGTATAGGAAGAGGACAACTGCGCACCTGCGCACTCAAATCTAAGATATTTCTGTAATGCGGTAATGTTTCTATTGCTAAGTGGGGGAACGGAGTTAGGTCTCCTTATTAATCCTTCGTGACTATAATATAGGAAAAGCATACTAAGTACCACGCAAGATGGCTTCAATTCGGGAGACCCCACCAACTTTATCTACTATCCAGTTATACAGGTCAGTGATTAGTCCGAATTTTAGGATCCTTTCGTATTGCGCTTGTGTCGCATCAACAACTGGATTGGTTACCGTTGGCGCGTTCATTTAAAATTATTGAATGTGTAAGAAAATTGTTTGCAACAAAAATAATTCTTAGACTATTAGAACTAATTCTTTGCTCACAAAATAGACTTATTAATTAAAACGTAATATAATTATTTGATTATTATTCCTTGAAAATTAATAATCGATTTTAAATTTTAAGAAAATAATACCTTTTTGTCGCTAATATGGGTTAAACTAATTATAAACAAAAACAAAACAAAATGAATCATTTCAAATAAGCGTACCAACGGTAACCAATCCAGTTGTTGATGCGGCGCATGCGCAATACAACAAATCTCCCAAAATTGGGAGCATTGCATAGATGTTAGCTGAACAAAGCAAATCTGTCTGTTTTTCTTGCCTTGAGGCTTCAGTTAATTAAAGTTGATTACCCCATTTCTCTTAGAAAAAAATTGAAAATACATCCCGAAACAACTAATCAAAATATTTACATAACGAATTTCCAATACCGTAAGTAGAAATTGAAGAAATACGGTAAATTTCATGATTTAATGCTATTGTTGAATGTTTAAATTAGAATCTTTGTCACAATCATGGCTTTCATAATTTACAATTATTTAAATTCTTTTTAAGGAATAATAATAAATTTTAAAAATTTAATATTAATAATGGGAAAAGCTCGGTTTTCGAAACAAATTTAAAAAAGAATTATTTATACATTTTTTGTGAATTAAAGTATAGTCATCTCTTAAGAAATTTTATACCCTTTTATTGTGCACGGAAATGCCCCAAAAAAAACAAAGTAGCAGTTTTCTGTCAAATGAAGACGGTATTTTTGGAATTTTTTGAACATGAATGATTTTTTATCAATAATTGACGACTTTCCAAATATTTAAAAAATAATTTTGAAATGTTCAAGCAATTATTTATTGAAACAATTTTTCCCCCTGTAAGAAGTGAAAAGTTATTATATTTCGTGATGAATGATATAAGGTTATTGGGTGGAAATTATTCCTGGAACATTCCATAAAAGATGGCTACTTTGATTCACAAAAAGTTTATAACAATTAAGTACTTGTTGTTTGCATTTTTTCGAAAACCGAAATTTGTTTATCCGGAATACGAACAAATTTGGGTGGGGAGGGTCTCAATAACCAAAAATCGAATTTTCGGACCACCCTAATTCACCCGTATATAATACTCAGCACACCTATGTTTATTTGCCAGATTGCGCGTGTCGTCTAAAAATAGATCTTTTCGATTAACACAATGGAGGACAGTGAGAGACGATGGAACATTGTTTATGTTCCTAGCAACAACTTTGAACCTCATCTTAGAATCTTTTTTTCAATGGACACGGCAAAGAAAATTAGAGAACTAAAAGAATTATTATTAAAATTTCTTGGCAAGGAACATTTGGCATTATCCCAAATCGCCATTGCTTCTTTTCGTAAAGATTGGATATACCGGGCATGTGATAAATTCGAACAATGTAAAATTGCTATACTAGTTAGTATTATGTATATATTTCCTAACAAAAACTTATGTAACTAAATCAGATTTGATTTTACATTTTTTTCCATCTTAAAATAGTATATTAAATACCTAGGCCAGTAAAATACAAAATGTCTTAGATCATATGAAATTATCGGCCAAGGTGTGTATACTATTTTTTTGCCCGACAGCGCCGAAAAGCGGCAACTTCGTTTCGTATAGTGACCGAGAGGTTGTGCTTTCCGGTGTCGTTGAGCAAAAAAAAAAAAAAAAGTATACACACCTCGACCAGTAAAAAAGAAAGTCTAAGATCACATGTTTATCAACCTCGGCTTCGCCTCGGCCAACAATTTCATGTGATCTGAAGCATTTCGTATTTTACTGGACTTGGTATGTAATATACTATTTTTATACAACTATGCAATTTATCGATTTTTATTTAGATGGACGATATAGAACTGACAGATTTGAATCTGTTCGCTTTCGAGATCAATAGTCCACCGAGTGGCTTTAAATGTGCACAGTGCCTTCAAGAATGCGATAATGAATGGACAAAGCACGAAAGTGGAAAAAATTGCTTCTTTTTCATGAGCGATATTTGTATAAAGGTAAATATACTGTAGACACTACGACACTTCTCATTTTCGAAGCTGTAGGAAAAGCGAACAGGAAGCTTCAGATAACCCTCTCTCCTGCGTCAAGCCGCCTTCGACACAGTAGGCGTAGCCGCCCGGGTATGCGTGTGCGTAAGATAAGACAAGGAGTGAGGGCAAGCGAACGAAGGAAAAATCTGGAAAGGAGAAGTTTCGTATCGAGAAGTGTCATAGAGTCTACTGTATTTATTTCACTCTATTTCGTGAATCGATATATATATTGTGTACACACACAGGGTATCCCGGGCTCAAGTGCCCGGACTTATATGACTATAAAAATAAAAACAAATCGAAAATTTCTTTTGCAAAAATCAGTTGAAGTTTTAGTTTTTGAGTTATAAAATCTTTAAGCTGAACCAATCAGGAGCGCGGCATAAACAGTAGTGCTTCTGTGAGCGACAGTTCAGCGTAGTGTTTTGAAGTAAGCAGTGAGGTCTACGGGAGAAGCGCGATCACTATACGCTGAGTTGGACTCTCACTCACAGAGGCACGACTGTTTATACCGCGCTCCTGATTGGTCCTACTTAAATATTTTATAACTCAAAAACTAAAACTTTTACTGATTTTTGGAAAAGGAATTTTCGATTTATTTTTTTTATATTTGTATACAGCCATATAAGCCTCGGCCCTTGAGTCTGGGACACCCTCTATATATTATATAAAATTGTTTAAAGGACAAACGCGGGATTTCATTGAGAGCGGGTGCTAATCAGAAAAACTGCACCCGCTCCCAGCCAAATTGCGGTAAAATTAAAGTCGCAACCACATTTCACGGTCGTGAGATAGGTGGTTACAGTCTGTGATTGACTTAATACGATGTTCCGGCAAAACTCTCGTGCATCCTTAGGGCACGGACGACCGCCTTCTGAATTTAGCCCGCAAGTGCCTTAGCATTTTCTTGACACGCGGAAATGTTTTTCAGGCTGTTGACTAGTGAAATCTTGGCACGTCCAACAGCGCCGGTGATAAGGACGATTAGCTTAACAGACTATTCCAGGTATAACCGTCGCAACTCCCTTATTAGGTACCTCTCTTTCTTTTTATTCTCATTAGCTATGATGTTTTTGTCAGCTGGTGCCAAAAACTCGATAACGTACATGGTTCGTTTCTCAAAGTCAAGGAGAACTATGTTAGGCCTCGTGTACGAAACACAGACAACTGTTGAGAATATGAAGTTGCAGTATATCTGGCACTTCACATTCTCGACAATTGACTCTATTTCCCGGGGAGCGTTTGACGGATCGGAATTCAGGCTAATGCCGTAAGAGTGAAAAAAATTGTAATAAAGTAACCATGGTTCCGCATTGTGGCTTTGGATGTAAGTCGGTCCCGCATGAGTTGGATAACTAAATGCGGCGACTGTTTGCTGACGTGGAAATAACACCGTCTTGACGTGCCAAAATAAAACCCAAAGTGCCCAACTTAATTCCGGATGATTTAAGGAAAGCAATCCTTAGCTCATAAAACAAATCGACCGATCCTCTATAATTTCTGTGGAAGAAGTCGTGCATCCTGTTTTCGAGGAGCTGTTTACGGAGGTTTTTCTCCTGTGCTTTCTTAATTTGGGCTTTCAGAAGTGAGTGCTCGAGATAGATAAGATTTGATGCATCTGGCTCACCCCTTTCCCACTGCACGCTTCCTAACCAGTTTGAAAAGAGGGTCCCGTCCATTTGCGACTATGTGTTGTACCCAGAATAATCTTGTTGTGAAGACACTGCAGGATTCAGTATTCCGCTACTACCTTGACGGCGTGAGATGTAAATTCGCGGAACAGAAGACTTGAGGTGCATGATTTTTTTCATGCTCATAACCTTTCATGTCCCGATATCAAGAAATCTGAGCTCGTCCTTCGTCCATGGAACCACTCCGAATGAATAGTGAACTACCGGTACGACAAGTAAGTTTGTTGCAGATACTTTGTTCTTCGTCGACAGTTCGGAAGGCGAAATCTGATGTTTTCCAGATGAGATAGTTAGTCTGGTTTTCCATAGCGCCATCAATATCTCTGTGCCTATATTTGGAGGGAGTACAATGCGACCTTCCACCCACCACTTCGGAGTAGGCTGTTCCGACTTTAGATATGAGATGACAATGCAGGTCAGATGTTTGTGGGTTAAAGGAAACTTATTATGGTGGGCATTCTTTTTCAGGTTTTATGAGGGCATTGCATAGCTCATTGAAATTATTCGTGTTCTTTAAGTCTTGTTTCAATGTATGCTGAACTTCGTAGACCTCTCTCTAAATACTTCGACCTCCTCTGTTTTGGGTGGGTGTTCGACAATAACTGAAGGATCATTTAAGATTCGAGATGGGTTAGAGAAAACTGTTGGCTTTCCCTCACCCACCGCTCTCTCCGCTTTAGACTTCTCCTAGCATCATATAGCACTCGTACTCTATCAATAATATCCTTCCTGATAGTCAGCAGTTTTGACTTGTTGAGTGTGTGATAACGGATCCGCAATTTGCGTGCGAACTGTCGAACCTTGTTGGTGAAATTTTTGCCAGTTGTTATTTAGTCACTCACTCACTGAATGCATGACGCGTGCTGTCTTGCCTAGCCTATCTTTGTGGTGAATTGATGCATTCGTTTTTTGGTCTTATGATCAGCCGTCGGTTTTGTTTAACGGTTTACATCTGCTAAAGTTCTCGCTGCATTATACACACCGGAAGTGGTAGTCCAGGGGTCTGACTCATCGGAAAAATCTCCATTCAGCTCGTCATCCAGTTCAGCCAGATCTTTAGGATGATGCTGATGTTGCATTGCTTTTTCTTTATTCGACGCCTGCCCGCGGTTGGTCTCAGTGTCGCCTCTTTTTTTTTTGATGCCGTATTTTTACTCTATACTTTTTTTTTATTATACTAGAATAGTAATTTTAAGTTTATTTTAAAGGTACGAAGGGACTTTGATTTTTCACACTATACTCTTTTTCAACAGAATTACTTCCAGAAAGATGCGAAGTTTCATCTATGCCCTGTATGTAACGAAAAAATGACGCAATCATCGTTCATTAAAACAGGGACAATTATACCTTCCGTTGAGCTATACAACGTTCCTATTATTTTAATGCACGACAAGAAAAGCTTTGGGTATCCAAGATTGCTGAAACTGCCCTACAGTACCTACGTTAGCGACTTATTTGAAATTGTTAAGAAAGTCGTCCCACAAGGAAAATATTCTCTGCACAAAATGTGGTTGACGGAGGTTAGGAAATTTATTTTATTCACTATTTAATTTTTATTTACTTCATGTAATTCTGGATATTTACGTATATCCGCCGGCAGACCGATTGAACGGAAAGGATAAGCTACAGCGTATTCTTATAGTATCTACACAGTATCTCTTCCGTGTCATGTAACAAAACCCCAACAAAAAAACAGTAAGATGGACCTTTAATTTATTGCAATTTAGATTCTACGTTAAATTGTCTGTGAGAAGGTCGCAGAATAATTGCAATAGTTGTTTTTGCAGCGTTTAAAAAAATAAATAAATACAATATCTCTCATTAACATAGGCTGAAGGCGACTTCAAGCGCACCTTCTTTCAGTAGCCGCATACTACTCAGGTGACTATCTACAGCTATCGATGCGCTTGATGCCGCCTTCAGCGGAATCTATGACATTTTAAAAATGTTTAACGCTGCAAAAAAAAAACTATTGCAATCACTCCGTGAAATTCTAATGGCAAATTTATCGTAGAATTCGAGTTGCAACAAGTTGAACACCCATTCCTAGCGGACCAAGTGAACGAAAAGGATACTCTACAGCATATCCTTATGGTATCCACATAGTATCCATTCCGTATCATGCAACAAAGACTAAGAAAACAGCAAGATAGACGTTTAACTTGTATATCGGATTACATTAAATTTTCCATTAGAAAAGCCTTGTTTTCTCAGGTTTCCAATGTATAGCTATGAATACTATAAAGGTACGCTGTAGTATATTCTTTCCGTTCTTTAGTTCCGCCAGGGTCTTACACAATTTATTAAAATCATATAAAAGTCCTTCATTATTCACTAGATTTTTGGGTACAGACAGAGCCTGAAGTTGCTATAATGATGGAGCCAGTTAAAAGTAAATCTCATTCCTGAAACTGAATTTCTATTGGTAATCAGTGTATTTTATAAACTTCTGAAAATAACCGCTTGGAAAAGGATTTAAAAAATTTATATAACCAAACCGAGATCTTAGGGTGCAGTCACATGGAGGTACATAAGGAAAATAGTGGAACAGTTTTGACCAACGCGGAGCCTGCACAGGCTCTAGGACTCACCTCACTGGTCAAAACTATTCTGCTAATCTACCTCCATGGGACTGAGCCCTTTACTGCAGCTATATCACTTTAACACTGTATCTTGGTTTCTTTTAGGTTAGATCTGATAATTTCTTGGAATACGCAATCGCAGAAACTGGCTGCGAAATACCTAAAACTGGCCAAGTTTGCATATTTCATAAAGCAATTACTGTGCAGTATCATGGCAGCCTTCCAAAAATCTCACCACCTATTCTTCACCGCATTGATACGAAACAATCACCACACTATCCAACTTCTCTTTTTGACACTTCGCAACTTGCCAGTGGAACGTAAGTTTAAGAGTGCACAAAAGGAGAACCAATTTGTTTAGCTCAAATTAAAAATATTAATATTTGACCTGGAGAATATCTTAATTCGCAAGTGTATTTTTTGTTTCAGAAATAATCCATCCAAAAACTCAACTCTACCGAAAGCATTCGAGAAGGTTGAGGATCCCAAAGTTGATGATCCTCAGCTTTCCAACACTATTTTTACTGTGAAAGATCCTAAATTTACGGTTCTTATCTGGCCCAAAATTAATATTGATCTAGAAGAAAATTTTCGAGTAACAGAACATTCGAAAATTGATGTTCCGACTTGGATGAGTGATGACTTTCCTGAGGTGCAAATGACTACTAAAAAAGATCGTAATTCTGAAATTGGGGATTCAAACTCACCAGGACAAATTCTTGCAAACGCTTTGAATGAAATCGATACTCAAACTGAAATCTGGGAAGATTATTTTGGTTTTCAATATAAAATCGACGAGACAGATGGTAAGAAGTGTTACAAATGCACAACGGAAAAAGTTTGGTCTTTATTCCCCAATAAAATCGGAGAACAGCCTCTCAAGATTCCTTATTTTCACGATCTGTCTATTGGCAAGAGTTTTAAATCGATTTACATCGACGTCAATGGAAACCCTGTGGACTACAAGATTCTTGGACCAATCACTGTTACAGAACAATATGGAAATGAACTGATCATAAGAACATGTGCGAGTTTTAGATCCAGTCATTATTTCGTCACTGGACAAGTTCTATTCATGAAAAGCGACGATTTTTTTACGCCCTATGGTATTATCACGTGTTCGCTTCCGGAAGAAAACGAGTATCGATATATAATTTCAAATTATAAGCAGCAAACTTTTTGCTTGAGCTGCGAAGATACAATCCAAGAGATTCCATTTAACAGAATGCATTGTTCCATCGCCAAAGATGAAGATTTTGATGTTTGTTATTGGGAACAACGCGTCGAAAACGAGGAGCGACTATTGAAATACTTGAATAGGAATTGTGAAGTGGTTTATACATGTTGCGATACCGCTTTTCAAGAATGCGACCCTATGAATATTACTTGGCATTGGCTAGGAGATGGGCATGAATGATGTTTATATATTTTCCTCAATTAATAAAAGCAGCAAAATCTACAATTTTAAGTTAATATTTGTGTGCTGCGGTCTAAAATGAAATATTTCCTTACTTTAAAAAAAAATTATATCTTTTAGGTAGATTTGATAAGGAATAAAAATATTACCTTCAGATATAAATAATGAGAAATTGTTTTTTCAAATCTAAATTATGGTTTTTCATCAATCGTGGCAATCTTCGAGGAATCTGAAAATCGTCACGCATTTTCTCTTGTTTTCCTCGTTCGACAGTAACATGAGGATTTTTTCAATAGTGTATATTCGGCTCAAATGCTTTAAAATCATCAACTGATAATTTTAGTATGCACATCGGAGTGGTCCAAAAAAACTTTTTGACGATAAAAAAATGCAAACTTTTTAGGCGGACAAGTGCTTCATTTGCAGTGTTTAAAACTTAAGTGCAAGTTAGAGTACTCAAAGTGATATTCTTGAATTTTAAGCTTTTAAAATTGAAGCTTAAAAATGTTTCAATGCAAACGCTCAATAAGTTATCACGCGTTTGAAATAGGGATCCGTGACAAAAAGCCCAAACGACAAAGCGCTCGCCCAATGAGAGTCGAGCTTCATGAAAAAGGCCCGCGAATCAGAGAGCGAGTAGGGGCGTGCTCATACATACGTCCATCGCGATGAAGCGAGTCGCTCTCTAATTCGCAGGTCTTTTTCAGGGAGCGCGACTCTCATTGGGCGGGCGCTTTGTTGTTTGGACTATTTGTCACGGATCCTAAAATAGAAGCCTTTATAACTTTCCAATTTGATAATTTAAAAATAAATGCTGATAAACCGAAAAGTGTTAAACTTCTATGAATTAAACAGTTCAATAATTTCTGATTACAGAATACAAATGTACGCTCTCATTTTCAATATTCTAAATTAAAAGAAATTCTTAGCTCCTTTAAATGAAAAACATTAATAATAATTATTATTCATTATTATTATTATTAGCTCATTTGGTTAGACACTCGGACTTCACCTCAGAAGTCCGGGGTTCGATCCCTAAACCGGTACCTCTGGAAATTTTTCGATGTACCTTTACTGAGGTTCTGGTGGTTCGGAACCCACCTTAAGCTGTATGTCCCCCCATCGTGTACTTGACTGCAACCCAGTCCGTCAATGATGGGGTAAAAACCAGACTTTGTCCAATATGTTGGGGCAGACTGCTCTGATCAGATCACTTTATTACATCATAAAAATGCGTCCCTGACTGATGATATATACAGGGACAGCTCCGTGCAAAATAATCAAATCAAAATACAACTCTAACCAAGAATGCCTTTGACATGTTGGACAGTAACCATTCTAAGCCTGTGACAACATTTCAAATAAAATTATTATGATTATAAAAATTGAAAGTGACATTTAAAATTTTTATAATAATGCTGAGGTACAAATTTAAATTTGTGAAATCTTAACGATTCAAGGCTTTCTATTTTAAACAAATCAGTTTCTAAGTTTTTGGCTTTTAATATTTGATATGTACTTATTCATTTAATATAAGTAGTTAAATGTTGATAAATTTTCTAAACTGTTATTTTCTTTAATTACAAAATTACAAATTGTGCGGGTTCAAAATGAAATATTGTAAATTTAGATAACATTAGACAGGATTTGAAGTTAAATAATAGTATATTATGCACCTAGGGGGAAAAAAGTCCCTCTCCCACTTGGCACATACGATATTTTTTATAACAACTGGATGATTTCAGACGCTTTTCGAAATACAGTCATAATTTAGCCCATATTAGAAATTGCCCAAAATTCAATTAAAATGTCTTAATTTTCGGTCATTTATGGCAATTTTACAGGTAAATATGGTAACTTACCAAAAATTACCCAAAATTCAAATTTAAACATTTTTTATAAATTTCCAGAAATTTATGGAACTTTTTGGTCATTTATATAATTATATAGATAAATACGGTAACTTACCATAAATTATATAAAATTAAATTTTTTAAAAATAAATTCGCGTTCATTTATGGCAATTCTACAGGAAAATATGATAACTAACCATAAATTACCCAATATTTAATTTTAATTACTTTAATAAATTTCCGGAAATTTATGATTTTTTTGATAATTTATGATAATATTGCAAGTAATTCATGAAAACTTACCATAAATTTCCGAAAATTTATGTAATTTTTTGGTAATATTACAGGTAACTTATGGAAACTGGAGATAAATTACCGAAAACTCAATAAAATTTTTTTTACATATTTCCGGAAATTTTTGGTAATTTGACTAATTCTATATGTTAACTTTACATAAATTACAGCGAAATTCTATTATCTGCTACCATAATTGCCTTATAGTTCTTACGGTGAGTGGGCTGATAATGGTAAAATACGAGCTCATAAATATAAAATTGTCAATTTTCACTTTTCACATCACTTTTTACTCCCTAGGGAGTAAAAGTAGAGCTTTGGCCCTGCTTTATAGGCGTCGAAAAGGGCTGCAATAATGCATATGTAATTTAAAAGAGTTTAATTATGAGTCTATTAATTTGAAATTATTTTCATTAAAATTAGTTAAAGTTTAAGTAAGACGTTTAAAATTCTTTGAGGTAGTTCTCGTGCCATAAGTCAGATATCTGAAGAAAATAGTTTTTCTATGATTGTAAGAATCAAAATATTATAACTGATGTTATTCCAAATAAAAAACCTAATTTTTTATGAAAATTTTTTAAATTGACAAACATTAACATTAATTTTAAACATGTTTTTTTCAGTTGAATTTTTTCCGACCATCGCTTTTTACCAATTTTTGAAAAATGATTGCATTTTATTAAATGATGGCTTATTTTTTACGGGAAAAAATTCTCTACAACTGGACTAAGTAAGCACTAATATTTTCGCATTGAAATAGTTAAATATTGAATATTTAAATCGGTAGATTCCTTAATTAATAAGTTCAAAATCGTCGTGTAAAATGAATTACTGTTAAATTACACAGGCCAACATGGTTTTGTTGTTGGCAAGTGGAGGGTCATTTCCGAAGTAATTTTTTACGTAGAATCCCGCGCCAGAATTGGCCAATCACCTCAGAATTTCATGATATTTGAGGTTACGTACCCAAAAAATGGCGTTTTTGGCTACTTTTTAGGTTATGTACGATAGACAAAAATTTTCTGGGGAATTTTTCTTTAGTAGTATCATATAGTACTGCTGCTCTTTCTCTTTAATTTGAGAGTCGCAGAGTTCAATTACCATTTTTCTTTACCAAGTTACGCCAATTTGAAATCACGAGATATGTCCCATTATGTCTTGAGTATTTGCTTTAAATACTTTGAGGCAGAAATTTTTATTGGGTGTTTTCTCTTGAAAATTTGTACTTGGGTGTGTTCGGGGTTGTTGAAATCCCAAAAAATTTTGTGTTCTGTATATAACCATAAAAGTAGCCAAAAACGCCATTTTTTGGGTACACAACCTAAAATATCTTAAAACCCTTACGTGATGGGCCAATTATGATCCTGGATTCGGATTCTACGTAAAAAATTACTTCGGAAATGACCCTCCACTTTCCAACAACTGACACAGTGACATGACCCCATTATTTGCAGGAAATTTTGTTCGAGAAATGTTAATAAATATTAAAGGATACCGTTGACGCGCTTATGTAAGATGGAGTAGGATCTTTTTTTCCAAGAAATAATTTTAATTTGAAAAATATTATTTTCCACCTAGTCTTATTAAGACTTTAAGCATGTTCTGTTATTGAAGATTCTTAACTTGATCGATATTGTGTACATTTTCTGCCTTCATGGTTTGAAGGGTTGATCTACTGTCGGTAAGGTACAATCTCTGATGATATAGCAGATAAATTTGCAAATAATACTTATAAAATTATTTAAACTAATTCTTCAATCACAAAATAGACTTAAAAAAGTGAAACTTTAAAAAGTGATTCGATTTTTATTCCTAAAAAATAATCGATTTTGTAATGAAAAATGGGAATACTTTTTTGATTTTAAATAGGAATTTGAAATCATTTGCTACATCTTCGTGTAATTGACAATTATTATTTGCCATACAACAAAATGATTCATTTCAATTAGGCACGCCGAAGATAATTAATCCAGTTATTGACGCGGCGCACGCGCCCAAAATTTGGAGCAATTTCCAACATCTGTGCCAACATTCAAACGTTAAAAAAACATCATCTTCTTCATTGTGTGGATTGTGTCCAAGGTGTGCTTCCTCTGTACTTCCCAATGTAAATAGTGTGTCAGGAGTGATGAAAACGGCCGTGCGGTGGCACTAGTAGCTACTTTGTTCCACAAAACCATGCAGTACCATAGGAAAAATGCATAAAAATTATAAAATAAATATGTTTAACTTTTTAAAATAATTTTTCCTTTGTAGTGTAGAGTCTGATGGTAAATAAGATTTATTTACTAACGTATCATTTTGTTTAATGTAGGAAAAAGCGGCATAATTGACATAATTAAAACAAACAAACAAAATTGCATGGATATTCAGAACTTATATAAAAAAATATACATAACGAATAAAAAAATAAATGGAAAAAAATTTAAAAATATATTATTAATGAATTATAAAATTTTCCATTTTTCAAATAACGACAGGATTTTTAATTTACAAAAAATAAAATCCTAAATTAAAAATACTCGAAACTAAAATTCACCTACTTCGAGACGCAGAATTATAAAATAAAAGAATGATTAAATTCCCACAATCATTTCAATTCCCGAAATTTAGAACTGTGGGACATAGTTAATTGAATCATTATTAATTTATGAGCTTCTTATGACTTTATAAATAAGGCGAACAATTTAATAAATCATTAATTAATAATATTATTAATTATTTTCGGAAATTTCAAATTTCAGAAACATAAATATTTATGATAATTTAAAAATTCATTCGTTTTATAATACGGATAATTTATAATTATTTTACTTATATTTTCGGCATTTTTGTCTAATTTGTGGGTTTCTTGTTCATTTTTTAGTCATTTTTTATTTGCTCCGGACATTTAAACACTTTTAAATATACAGATTAACTACTTTTTTATATTGCCGTTTTAAAATATAATGCTACTATATAATAAATATAATTATTATATCTATATATTACAAACAAGGAATACGATAAAGTATGTGGTATTTTTTTCTATTACAATAAATAACGAACTCTTGAATAAAATATATTTCAAAATAAGTTTAGTCAGTTTGTTTTTAAATTTATCTAAATATAATTTTCATAAGATTCTTGAAAAAAAAAAAATATTTTTGAATATTTCAGACGTATAAGAAAAGAGTCTAGAAGATTATAAAGAAAATTTTGTATTTTATAGTATCTTACAAAATTTTCGTGAAACTACAAATTTTTTTTACAAGTTTTCATTATTTTTGAATCGTTTCATAACTTTTGAATATATATTAAACTTAATCAATTTTTTTTCTAAAATAATGTAATATTGCAAAATTGCGAAAGTCTCCTTTAAAACTTTATATACACTTAAAAAATTTTAGGAAGTAATTAAAATTTGTTAAAAATCTTTTTTCAATTTTCTCTTGAAATTCCTTACAAAACATGAATTAAAAAACTTCCCATGCATCTTAAGAACTTTTTTTATTCTCTTGACACCCTGAGAAAATGAAGTTTACCTAAGAAATTTGTAAATCCTAAAAAATTAAAAATATTGTGTCAAAGTTTCTTCCATATTCTTTTACCCCACACTTTGGAATCATAAAAACTTAAAACTATTTTTATAAAATAAAAACTAAATCATTTATACACAGTATTAGAAAAATCTACCGTGTCATTTTCACAATAATTACATGAATAAACCGTTTTTAAATTCATTTTTAAGAATTTGTAACGTCTCTACATGATAAAAGGCACACACTACTGAAAATTCCCATATAGGTTCCGATATAGGAACCTACATCAGATCCTTTATAGGGTCGAAGGAACTAAAAGGAGTCTCTAAAACCTTTAAAGACCCCACTGAGTCCCCCTTCGGTTCCTTTTTTAAAAACTCTAAAAAATAGCAAGATCAACTTTTAAATTGTTGAAATTCGGATTCTACGTTAAATTTCCAGTAGAAACTCACGGAGTAATCGCAATACTTTTTTTTTGCAGCGTTAAAATTGTTGTAAAATGTTATTAACTTCTGCTACAGATGACTTCCAGCGCATCCATAATAGCTCACGTAGTATGTTGCGCGCGAATTTTAAACATAAAATTCAAAATTGGAAAATAAATATATGTAATAATTTATGTGTCTAATTTTACACAAATTTAATACCTTCTCCGATAAGAATAATATGAAAAATGAGAATTTTAACAAATCGTTTACGTTTAGTCCTGACATCTCGTCTCGTAACCTCCAAGGACACTGTTTTACTGCCCTTACTTACATCGCAGCGTTGTCTGAGGTTTCCACTGAGTGGCGCTAGCAACCAGCCAAAATTATTAAATTTACCTGCGGTACGTTCATTAACTGTTACTAAAAGAAGATGCACTTGAAGCCGTTTTCGGCCCAAGTAAATTACAGGTATTTTATCCGAAATTTCAACAATTTAAAAGTTGATCATGCTGTTTTTTTTGTGTTTTTAAGAAGGAACTGAATGGGGACTCTGGGGGGTTTTTAAGTGTACTTTGTAGAGGCTCCTTTCGGTTCCTTCAGTCCGCTAGGGTACCATTAGGTAGCTTATTAGGGAGTGTCCTATGCAGGCACCTATATAGGATCCTATGTCATTTCCTAAAGGATCCTGTATATGATTCTATGTAGGCTTCTATATAGGAACCTATAAAGGAATTTCCGGTAGGGATATAATCATAAAAACAACTAGAACAAAGTTACTACTAGCGCCGCCGCATAGCCGTTTCCAACGCATGGACTATTTTCAACTCTCGGAGACAGGAAGGAGTGTATTTCATGCGTCTGCAAGCAAGCAGCCTGTATGCAGAAAACCCGTAAGAGTGAAAGAGATAGACCATTCTCTATCTCGCTCACTCTTATGTGTTTTCTGCATGCAAGCCAGGGCTGGTCAATTAAGCGTAACTCGAGTATTTTCTACGTAGATTACGTTTTTGCCGTAATATACGTCGAAAACAGTAGAAAACCATCGAAAATAGTAGAAAACTCCTGTAAGTTATGTTTTCAAGGTGGCCGACTTGCAAAATCAGTGTCATCAGTGTTGACAAGTACATAACCTCATTTTTGAAATATAATAATTATTAATAATTCTGTAGAATGCGTTATAGTACTTTGAAATAATAATTATGTTCGGACTTAAAAAAAATACCCAACATCATAATGTAATCCGATTAAAGGATTTTTTTTTCGAGCGGAAGAAAGGACAGAAAACTTTCGCAGAGTCGTTTAATTTCTTCGATAATAATTATTAGACATAGCCCGATAATAAGCGTTAAATAGAGAAAAATTTATATTTTCAGATTTCAGCGTAAAAGTGAATATTATTCTATTATTTTGAATGTGCGATTTTTCCATCTGTCTAAAATGTCATTACGAGGGTGGATTGATAAGTTTACGGCCTGACCAAGAGATGGCGCCACTAGGCCTACCTTGAGGTGGCGTTCTATAGTACCATCCTTAGATAGCTTGTAGC
>NC_046666.1:6136960-6139768 GCF_010883055.1 Belonocnema kinseyi | reverse complement strand
CTATACGATATCTCTGGTATATGGAAAATGGTCAAGGATATTCATTTTCGCTGATTCAGGGATCTTTCTAAATTCCTTCGTTCGTTTTCAGCCTAATGTTTGACTATAATAAGGAATAATATCCCTGTCACAGATCAATTTTTTTTACCGTGTATTAAAAGATGTTCATTTCTCACCCTGTAACTTTATGCGATTTTACTTTCTAACTAAATAATTTGAAATGTTTCAATCTGAAATTATCGAACAATTTCAATTTAATAAAAAAAAAAGTCTCTTCAATTTTTCTGGATTTTAATCATTTATTGTCTGAGAGATATTCCTATTTAATTTACCCCCGTTTATCAGTGACTGAAATGCATTGGGAAAAAATCGCCAAGAGCAAAGGATCCAAATTTAATACACATTTTTTAAAATAAATACTGTAGGAAAACCAGGGAAAACATTGACAAGATTCAGGTGTCGAAATTAAAATTACAGCGAATTTTGTGTACTTTTACAGGGACGCCTGAAATACATGAAAAAATAAAATTCCCGATTCGGCAAAACTCTCTCTGTCTCGAATAATGAAATTCCAGAACTAATAAAATTCCCGAACAGTTTATAATATTACCGAATTTGAAAATTGCCAAATAATAAAATTTCCTGTATAAAATTGTTTCTTAATCAATATTATTTATTTATTAAAATTACGATGATGAAATATTTTTATCGAATACATTTTTGTTTAATATTTAGTGTTAAAGAATTATTGTTTAAATTTAAAATTTATATAAGTTTACAAAAAATGTATGCAAAAATTTATGTAAAAACACGTGTGCCTTAAACGAAAGAAAAATTTTCTTTAAATTTTCCTCGAAGATGATAACATTTTCCAAACAAATTTTGCAGGATTGAAATCAGCACTAATTTATCTCAAAGTTCCTTTTTAATTTTTTTAATTAAAAATTCGATTTTTCGGAAGATTTTTGTAATTTGAAAAAATACAATGTATATTTTCAACTAAAATATCTTATCCAGAAATATGTTTGTTTTTTTCAATTAGTGTTATTTAAATTTCAAACAATAATTTTTAAAAACTTTAAACGTTAAAAAAGTTGTTCCTTTTGTGTAAATATTTGATTATCCCAATAAAAAAAAATAAATAAGAAAATGTATCAAGTACACATTTTTTTATCATTGGTTTATCTCGAAATTTCTTTCTAGTTTCTTTTTTTTTTTAATTAAAATATTATATTTTTCGAGACAAATTTTTTTACAATTTTTTAAAAAGACTATGTCCAGAAAAGCTGGCTCAAGCTTCATATCTGAAAAAAATTGAGTGATACATGTCAAACTTTTCTAACCACAAAAAATCTTTCTACTGCTTTACGGTCATATTTTACAAAGAATGAAAAAACAAGAATTCGGCTTCGTAGTACGGTGAGGGCAGCACCTCGATAGGGCAGAAAAGGTGATGTCCTATATATATAGTTCCCCCACTCTGACACCACGTACCGCAACTACGTTTATAATATCTTTGACTACCCCCTTCAATAGTTTTCGTTTCAACGAATCAACGGCAACAACCATCCTGTTCAAATGTCCAATCAGAGAGCAGCGGGTTGTCGACAGGAAAGCTAGGTAAAATTTGGGCATTAGGGTGCGTTCATCCCACTGCAAGCAGGCAGCCTGCATCCGGGTTGGCAACGTATAATACTCGACGTATTATACATGGTTTTCTACGAGTATATTACCACGTATATTACCTTTCTACGTGCTTGGATGTTTATTATCTCCGAATGGAAACTTTCAGTGCGCATGCGTCAATTTCGAAAAATACGTATATAATCTATTTTTCTTGATGTGGGTAGTGGTTGCAGTGCTCTCTTTTCAAATTTTCATTGCAGTAAATTGTAAAATAAATTCATCGAGGGAGTAGGCCTGAAGTAAAAATGTTAAACCAATTGTCTCACAAATTCCTATAAGTCGAGAAAGGAAAAAATACTGCTTTGTGCATGCTTTGTGATAGTGTAATTCACAATACTACACAATCTAGAATTCTAGAAAAATTTTCAGAGTTTTATGCTTATCGATTCGTCTTATATTACTCATATTATTTTATTCGCCTTGTGAATATCGCGCAAAACACTAATATTCAAAAATTCTTCAATTTAAATAAATGTTAAAGCAGTTTGAGGTTGTAATTAGGGAGACAATATTCCCGGTAGAAAGCGTTGAATTCAGAAAAATTAAGAATTTCTATTCCTATGAATACGCGATTTTTCCTCCGTCTAAAAATCCCTCAACGGGAACAGAAAAAGTGCAACTCCTATTCCTCTCAATCGACTTAGTAAAATTTAACAAAAGCATTTATTTAACCTATTTTTCATCATTAAATCTTTTTATAACTTATAAATTCGGTAAATATTCAAATTTATATTTACTTAAATTTTAATAATTTATTTAAATGTCTTAAAAAATACATCAAAGAAATTTATTTAAACGTGTGAATTAAAATAATTTCAACTGTAGAGTTAGTGAACTTATTAGAAGGAATTAAATAATTTTAAAAATTGAACACTTTGAAACATCTCTGTTAGGTTATCTGTATGTACAATTACAAGGAATTAAATATATTGAAAACATGTTCTCTTTTGAGGAATAGGAAAATATGCGGCGGCCGCTGCCTATATAGAAATAAATAAATTTCAGGGATATCCTATTCTTATACGAGGGTGGATTGATAAGTTTCCGGCCTGACCAAGAAAAACAACGTTTTTAAGAATTTTTTTTTTTATTTCTCAGCATAATCTCCTCCAAGGCTGATAC
>NC_046666.1:6129591-6136860 GCF_010883055.1 Belonocnema kinseyi | reverse complement strand
TTTTGAGGAACTTCCGAAAACGCACTTTTCTGAAGAATTAAAAAAACTTGAAAAGCGATTGACCAAGTGTATAGAGCTCCAAGGAGATTATGTTGAAAAATATAAAAAAAATTTACCCAAAAAAAATTGTTCTTATACTTCATTCTAAGGACTTATTGAACTACCCTCGTATTAGCGAAAATTCTACAAACTCAATTGATTAACCCATTAAAGCTCTAAGGCACTTCTTAAAAGAAGCTAAAAATATTATAATGGAGTTCATGAATATCGCTATACATAGGTTCTAAGTCTTACTTTATGATCAAGGGTCGAAAAAAGTTCTAGTTTTGTGATTCATGTAGTGGAAAACCTCCAGAACAGTATCCAAAACATCGATTTTTTGAAAAAAAATATCAATTTATCACGTTTATTGTCCACTTACGCCGACTAGGAGTTGTTTTTTGAAAAAAATGACTTAAAAAATCGTGATCAGCGATTTCAAAAACCCCCAGTAAAGTATTTTCAATGTTTATAAATCGGTTTAAAATCGTAAAACTTGATTTTAATGTCATTTTAATCAAATTTGAAGCAAATTTTCACTTTTCGCGATTTTCTGCCTTTTCATCGCCGTATGGTGGGTCGAAATTTTTGTAAAAAAAAATCAAAACATGGTTTTCGATGTATTTTTTCCCGTCGAATTCGATTCTGAAGTCAAAAAATAAAATTTTTCTTTATTTTTTTTTTTATTTAAAAAAAAACCATGAAAATACCGTAAAAAATGAGGTTTTTCGAGCAAACCCCCATAAAAAAGTAGCTGAACCCTACTTTTTTATTGCAAATTCGGATTCAGCGTCGAAAAATACATAAGAATATATAGGTCTGGTCAATTGCACAGACACTTTTGTTTTTTGTTGTGGGCCTGTGTAATTTAAAGCAATTTCAAAGAATTTTAACTATTTTTTTTCGATTTTTCCGGTTGAAAGTGGAACTGCTTTGGCAAGAATTTAGATTTTTTTGGTTGATGATTTATCAATTTAGTTGAAATCATTTCTTTTTTGAAAATTTAACTATTTTGTAGAATTTTTGTTTTGTTTTTGCTTAAAAATTAATTTCTTTCAAGTACAAGAAAATTAATCTTTTTTGTCGAAAATTTAACTATGATTAAACATTAATTTTTGTATAGAAAATTAGACTTGGTGGAAAATAAATTTCTTTTGTGCAAAGTTCATATATTTTATTAAAAATGCCTTTTTCTCATATGCAATTTAGCCTTTTGGATACAAATTTAACTTTTAGTTTAAAAATTTTAATATTTTATATAAAACAAATTTAACCAATTTTTTTTTAATTTTTGTATTTTATTCAATTTTTTTTTCTTGCAGAAAACTAATTGCTTTTTGTTGAAAGTTGAACTATTTCTATTAAAAGTTAGTCAACTATTACTTAAAATTAATGTTATTTTTTGTAATATTATAATATTAACATTATTGATATATATAATAGTAATAATATTCATACTATATACACTTGAAAAACATAACCTCCAAACCAACTCATGCATGAAATGAACAATCACGAGAAACTTTAAATTCACCAATTTCTTCCATTTCTTCCAATTGGGAATCGAGATATAAATAGAAGACCACCGAAGTCTTCCGAAGCTTTCAGATCGACAATCATCGTACAGCAGAAAACAGAAGTCGAATCGTGCATTTTCGGCATAAACACGAACTCACAGTGGTAATCATGCACCTTCTCTTTTGCGGCTCCCAAACGGTAGGTATAGTGGGGGTAAATTTCATCCACGATCTGACAGCTCTCATTCGGTTCCTTCGGTCCGCCAGGAGAGATTCACGAAGGTAGGGCTATCTTATATTCCTGAAAATATAGAAATGGATTCACTTGGATAGGAAAATAGGGATTAAAAAAAAAGACGAGATTTGTTATTTTCCAATGGATAGAAAAGGATAGAGGTGGATAAGTGGAGGATTCATTTAGATAGAAAGACTGGGCTTCAAAAAGATAAGGCTATCTTAGATTTCAGGAAAGATAGAAAAAGATTGAATGAGATAAGAAGCTAGGGATTGGAACAGAAAGACAAGATTTTGGATGGCCTAACGGATAGAAAAAGATAGGCGTGGATAAGTAAAGAATTCATTTGGAAAAAAAAACTAAAATAGGGATTGGAAGTGGAAAAAAAAGATACATGTAGATAAGCGTCGATCAAGATGGATACATCGGTTCTTTCCATTTAAATCTAAAAGATAGAAAATTATTCAAGCGGATAGAGACTATCCATTTACTTCCAGCAGGAGACGCAATAGGAAATAGGTTAGATTCTGAGCATTCCTAAAGATGAGTCATAGAGCTATTTTTAGTATCAAAACGTGCCTTAAAACGAATGTTGACAGGAAATCGTATTATAAACATCCGGCCACAAATTGAACTTTGGACCGAAATTGTTTGGATACGGCGATCAACGAATTGGTCATATTACGTTTTAAATCTAATAGGCGGAGCTATGCGACCTAATTTCTTATTTGTAAAATGACTGTTAAATTCAATGACGTCAGCGATTTGATTGGCTGAAAGGGTAAAGTAGAAGATTACTCTGCCCAAAACAGAGTTTCTAAAAAGGCGCACACAACGGAAAAACGCCAGATTTGGTATCTCCGAAACCGCATATTTAATACTAAACCTGCGACACTTGATAGTGCATAATTGAGTCTTGTGAACTTAGAAACTTTTTTATTGTGCTTAAACTTAGTCAATTCATTTAAATTGACGTGAAATAATAAACTATTATCAATAAGATACATTGTTAAATGTGACGCGGGACGCCGCGATATAAACAATAATAAACAATTGTGATTTGTGATCTTGAGACAATGATGGAAATTCATCTTTAATAAATTGTCAATCATCAACTGTTAAATTAAGTATTTTTATTTCAAGTAAGTTCCTTTAAGGATGGAGCCAAAGAACTTTAAGGTGTTTTCAATCATTTTGTTTCTAGAAAAAAATATTCGAGTAGTTTAAATCTTTTGCACATAAAAGTTGACATTTCAAAGTAATAGACACAATTTAAAAAAAAATTTATGGTAACTCTGGCTGATACGGCTGCCCAAAGTTAGCCCTGCTTGAAACTGATCCACATGATTTCTAAAGTTGTAGTCATCTAAGAGACATTTTTTTAACTATTAAGGCGTACGCTTGTCGCTATCGGGTAGACCTCAGAAATAAAAATCCGAAAAAAATGGCAGATTTGAAAATTTTGCACTAATTTCATGATAATTGTTTTAAAAAGGGCTAAATGTTAACCGATAAGCATTCTGGAGGTCTACCCGATAAGCGTTTGTGTGTAGAATAAGCTGTTAAAATCGCAGCCCAATCGGTCCAGTAGTTTTTTTTTTTAATCATGTCGACCAGGTCGGAAAACATTGTTCCGAGAAAAACGCGTTTAAGTTTTTGCATTTATAAAAAGCTCGTTCAGCGCGCTCGAGACACTTACATTCTTTTGCTTGTTGACATTTTCCTAAATTTTCCGACCAAAATAACAACTTCCACAGCATGTCTACATACATTTAATACAAGAATTTGTCATTTTCGGAAAACCGATTTTTTGAAAAACAGTTCCTGTACTACCCCAAAGAAATTATACACGTAGATGCGGTGCGGGCTTAGTTACCCGCGATAAATATAGACGGCGCGTCCGGCGAAAATCGTCAGTTCCCCTCTACCCACCGCAAACCGTAGATAGCACCCTTATCACAGTAGGCCCCTCGATGTGCACTTATGGTAACTTAACTCGGACATGAACCATTTAAATTGAAGTAAATTCGCATTTAAAATTTTTTTACATTTATAACTTGGCCAAACATGGTTATCTTTATTAAATGCCAGAGATAAAAGGCCATGAATATTTTTTAATTCGGTTTAATATATTTTCTTCTAATTTTAAAATTATCTCTTCTAATTTATATTCTTTTATAAGTTATAATTTTTTTACTCTATAATATTATATTTTTATTTAAACTGATAAAACTTTTAGTGCAATATCTATATATAGTTCTTTGATATTATTTAGTATTTATTTTTATTTTTGTGATCTGCAATTTCTATGGATTTGTTATACTATTCGTCTAATCAAGTTCCCGTGTGTATTTTCCAATTTTTTAATTATTATATATTCTAACATTTTTATGAAAATGTAATTATAATTCCCAGTGGCAGAAAAATTGTTCTTTCAGTTTTTAGATGTTAAGGCGGCAGCTCTAAGCCAGATTACGTTTAGTGTTGACAACAAAAATTAGACGAACAGAATTTAACTGGCGCATTCATAAAATATATCATGTTCCATAAAATATATTTTAAAATAAACTGTAAAATATTATAATTGATACAGCTTACTTAAAATATTCACGAAAGTTATATGGTATAAAATTTAAAATACAAATAATATCAATATTATTCAAATTATTTTTAAAGTTTTTTCAGAACTTTCAAATATATTTTTAATGATTCCCATTTTTATCATAAAATTTTTGTAGAATTCGAAAAAATTGCCTCAAAATATTTCGGAATTTTTTTACAATTTTATTAATCTTTTAGAATGTTTTGAAATATTTTTATGACTGAAAAATCCCGAATGATAAAATTCCCAACACTGTAAACTTCCTGAAATTATAAAATGCCGAAATCTGAAAATCCCGAATTTAAAAATTCCAGAGTAATAAAATTTTGGATCGTTTACAATATTATTGAACTCGAAAATTCCTGAATAATAAAATTCTAGGACGAATGCTGTCCAATTATAAAAGATACAAACTTATTTATTAAAAATACAATAATCAAATATTTTAATTATAGAAACTTTGTTTAATATTTAATTTTAAACCCTTTTGTTTGAAATTAAAATAACAATAATCATATATAGATTCTATGCAAAAATAAATTTAAAAACACATGCGGTTCAAACAAAAAAAAATTTGTTTATTTTTGCGAACTTTTTTGTAAGTTAAAATGGATACAATGCACTTTTTCGACAACAACAAAATTTTGTCGGGAATTCTCAAATTCAGTAATATTATAAATTGACCAGAATTTCGGGGATTTGTACAGTGATGGGAATTTTATTTTTCGGAAGAAGCAACTGAAAAATACCGAAAAATAAAATTCCCGCCACTGTAAAATTCGTGAATTACAGATTTCCTGAATAATGAAATTCCGGAAATTATAAAAACGCCGAAATATAAAATACTCGAATTGAAAAATTCACGAAAAATGAAATTCCCGACAAAAAGATATTACCGAATTCGAAAATTCCCCACAGAAAATTGCTGAATTATAAAATATCCAAACTAGAAAATTCCTGAATTCAAACAATAGAAGAAATGGTTGTTCATTAAATATTATTTATTTATTGAAAATACAATAATCGAATACATTTATCAAATACATTTTTTTAATGTTTAAAGTTTAAAAAATTATGATTTGAAATTTTAAAAATATGTATATTTCTGCGTCAAAAATTTTGTTTGATAATGTACATAGCATTTTAAAAAATTAAACAATTATTATTCTTTTAAATTCAAACAATAATTTGATAAAATTATTTAATTATTGTATTTTTAAGAAAGAAATAATATTGATCGAAAATTCTTTTCTTCATGTTTAAATTAGGAAACTTTATAATTCGGGGATTTTTTTCTTTGGACATTTTCTGTAGGAAATTTTCCAATTCGGTCGTCGGAGATTTCTATTTTGGTGATTTTTCATTCTCATCATTTTCGGAATTTTTTCTCTTAAAATGATGTCATTTTTCAAAATAAAAAGTCAACTTTTAAATATGAAATCATCAACGGTATTCATTTTCTTTTAAATTATTTCAAATCTTTTAAAATGATTTTTGAAATTTTTCGGAACTTTTAAATATCTTTTAAACAGATTCCAATTTTTTCTAACATTTTTATAAAATCCTGCACGCAAAATTGTTTCAAGAGCTTTCAGATTTTTTCCAATTTTGCAAATGATTTAAAATGTTTTGGAATATTTTTAAACATTCTCTTTGAGTTATAGATTTTTCTAAGTAAAAAATCATTTTAAATCTTCCTAGAAATCGTTAACAAAAAATTTTTAATCTTTCAAAATTCTATAGCTCAATTTTTTAAAAATTTAAAACATTCAAAAACCTATAGCTTATTTGATTTTTTTCTGAATAAAACATTTTTCAACTATTCATTTTTTACTTGTTTACTATTGAAAATTGATGTTTTTTTTTCAATTTCCAAAATTAATAAATTAAAAATGGAATATTTTATACTGAAATAATACTCCAATAAGATTTTGAAATTGAATAAAGGTGCTCATTTAAGAATCTATTAATTTGAAGCGATTTTTACATTGAACATAGTTTATGAAGACTCAATCGAATGTTTGCACTTGTGTGACTATTTTCAATTTTTTACAACGTTCAATTTTGAAAATCACTTTCTTTTCCCGATTTTCCTGGTCGCGAGTTTGGCTCAATTTAGAACAACTTTTTTTTTAATAATGTTTTTTCGGTCCTAACTTGCGGGACAATAATTTTATTCTTTAAGAGATTTTCTACAAATCTCGTTGATAATTTTTTTATTTTAAAAAATGTATGTAAAAATTATAATATTTTTATTTTTCTTCAATAAAATTGTTGCAATGAAAGCGTTTCGACGAGTTTTAAAAATTTTTCGGGTAATAAAATGAATATTTATAGGTCGACCAAGGTTTGTTTTCTTTGCAAAATCTCGCTTATGTCTAATTTTTTTCCAGTTGTTTTTACTATAGTACAATTCAAGTTTGTATCTTTGGGTGAAGAAATCTGTTATATAGTTTGACAAATATTCTTTATAAATCAATATTTTGCACAGAAAATTACCCTGAGTGACCTTTAATTATGATTTTATAAACGTAAAAACCCCAGGTTTCAATGTTTTCTATGAAAAACACAATCAATGAGTGACATAACGAAAAGCGGAAACAATAAGACTCAATTTATCCAGGAACAAGCAAACTTGAAAGGGCACCCTCTTAAATTGAAAGTTATACGATTCTAATTGTTCTAAAATAATGATTCAAGTACACGGAAAAAAATTCTTGAGGCGAACGAGTGAATAGAGAATATATTAAACTCAAAGAAAGTGTACGCTTGGTTTTGGTAAAACGTTTAGTTAGAAGAGTTACACATTTAGTTACTTTATGTAAATTGTTCTCGTAAATCAGGAATTTGGGCAAAATTGCTAAGTTGGAAAGTTT
>NC_046666.1:6126392-6129491 GCF_010883055.1 Belonocnema kinseyi | reverse complement strand
TAATATTATGATATTATAAAATATAACATTACTTTTAATTATTAGTTGACTAACTTTTAATAGAAATAGTTAAACTTTCAACAAAAAACAGCTAGTTTTCTGTAAAAAAAATTTGAATAAAATAAAAAACTTTTTTTTAATTCGTTAAATTTGTTTTAATCCAAATATTTAAATTTTTAAACAAAAAGTTAAATTTTTATCCAAAAAGCTGAATTGTATATAAAAAAAGCATTTTTAATAAAATATATGCATTTTGCACAAAAGAAATTTATTTTCCACCAAGTCTAATTTTCTATACAAAAATTAATGTTTAATCATACTTAAATTTTCGACAAAAAAGATTAATTTTCTTTTAGTTGATTGAAATTAATTTTTAAACAAAAACAAAAAAAAATCTATAAAATAGTTAAATTTTCAGAAAATAAATTTTTCTAACTAAATTGATAAATCATTAACCAAAAAAAACTAAATTTTTAACAAAGCAGTTCCACTTTCAACCAGAAAAATTGAAAAAAAAATAGTTAAAATCCTTTGAAATTGCTTTAAATTATTGAAATTAATAGAAAATTCCTTGAAATGTTTTAAAACATCCTAAAGTATTTAAAATCCTTTAAAATCTCTTGAAATTTTGCAAAGCTCTTGAAAATTTTTTGCAATTTTAAAAATACCCTAAAATATTTTAAATCCTTTAAAATCTGATATTAAATTACTGTTGTCAATTGAAAATTCCGTGGAACCTTTTAAAAGACTCAAATATTTTAAAACCTTCAAAATCTTTTACAAAATCTTTACATCTTTTAAAGATTTCTAAGGTACTTTGGAGTTTTTTTAAACATTCCTGCTATAATTATTAAAATTCTTTGAAATTTCTTTTATTTATAAAAATGAATTAAGAATTCAGTGATATCTTTTTAAACATCCTCAAATATTTAAAATCCTTTAAAATATTTTGAAATCTCTTAAAAATTCCTAGAAAATTAAAAAATACCCTAAAATGTTTTAATTCTTTTACAATCTCATATTTAATTATAGAAATCAATTAAAAATTTCTTTCAATCTATTAAAATATCCTAAAACAGATTCAATCTTTCAAAATCTCAGATTAAATCACCGTAATCAATTAAAAATTCCTTGGAAAATTTTACAATACTCTCAAATATTACAATACCTTTGAATATTATACTCTTTGAAATTTCTATAAATTATAAAAATAAATTGAAAATTCCTTGACATCTTTTAAAACATCCTCAAATATTTAAAATACTTAAAAATCTTTTGAAATCTCTTGAAATTTTGTAAAGCTTCATATCGAAATTTAAAAAAGAGAAAAGTTTCAGAACGTTAAATATTGAAATGTTTGTAGATTGGATTTTTGAAAATGGAATCAATAAAAATTCAAAGATTTCGAAATTTTCAACTATTCAATAAGAATAATTTTCAACTCGATGGGGACCAAGTCTTTAAACTTAGAATTGTAAACTTGGAAGTTTATTTATAAAAAATTAATAATCATAAATAAATTTAATGCGTTCAAAATTAAAATGTATGTTTTTCGATTGGACAATCTCTAAATTAAATTATTTCAGACTAAATTGTACCATTAAGCCATTTCCCTTTCGGGGTAGGCGTGACTCACTCGTTAGGGGAAAGGAGTAGTGTGTGGAAGGGAATGAGAATTTTCAGATTGATCCAGAATTCTCGTGTTATTTATGTAAATAACACGTTCGTTCCGCAACACTGCTCCGACCCAGGTTGCTGATCAATCTCTCTAGCAATCACCCTAAGCGAAGAATCTCATGAAGTCGTTATCTAAGGTTCCCCCACTTGGGTCCATTACTGGCAAGGTCTTTTATTTCAGGTGTCATTCACTCTACTGACACTCTTTTTATTAACTATTTGCCGCCATACTTTCCTGTCCTGGCATACTTCTCTAGCTTCTTTTATGTCCATGCATTTTTTCATGCAGGCTCTTGTGTTTCTGTGACTTCTTATGTCTCTTCTAACTAGGGTCTCATTCACACATTCTAACTATTCTTTCTGCGGTCTACCTCTGAGCGCGCTGCCATTTACTTTACCTTGATACACTTATTTCGTTAGTCGTTCATTTGACATTTTCTCAACATGTATGAACCATCTTAACCGATTTCTTTCCCATGTGTATACTAGCATCTCTTCTGCACCACATTCTTTTAGAATTATCTCGTTACTTACTTTGTCCATCAGAGTTTTCCCGCATATTATGCGCATGAATCTCATGTCAGTTGCGTTAATTTTACTCTTACCTTTTTCTTGATAAGTGCATGTCGCGCTACCGTATAGTACAGTCGGTACAAATATAGAATTATGTATTGCCATTTTAGCTTTATTTGATATATTTTTACTTTTGATAAGGCGACCTGCTCTACCAATAACCTTCTTACCTTCATTTATTCGTCTATCTAATTCCTCATTTATCTTCCCGTCCCTAGTAAATAAGCTACTAAGGTATACGAACTTATCAACTTGTTCAATTCTCTCATCATTTAATAAAATATTGCATAGCGTTTTCTCACTATTTCCTTCGAACACCATAGTTTTTGTTTTATTTGCGTTAATTTTTAAGCCCATGCTCTTCATGCTTGCATTTAGTTTATTCAACATTCTTTGTAGGTCCTCGATAGACTCTGCCGTAACAACCTTATCATCTGCGAACGCTAACCCTCGTACCCTTACTGTTTCGAGATTCAAGAGCTATGCAAAATTTCAAGATATTTTAAAGGATTTTTAATATTTTAGGATGTTTTAAAACATTTCAAGGAATTTTCAATTAATTTCAATAACACAGGCCCACAAAAAAAACAAAAGTGTCTGTGCAATTGACCAGACCTATATATTCTTATGTATTTTTCGACGCTGAATCCGAATTTGCAATAAAAAGTAGGGTCCAGCTACTTTTTTATGGGGTTTTGATCGAAAAACCTCATTTTTTACGGTTTTTTCATGGTTTTTTTTTAAATAAAAAAAATAAAGAAAAATTTTATTTTTTTGACTTCAGAATCGAATTCTACGGAAAAAATACATCGAAAACCATGTTTTGATTTTTTTTTACAAAAATTTCAA
>NC_046666.1:6122967-6126292 GCF_010883055.1 Belonocnema kinseyi | reverse complement strand
CGCGAATCTCTAAAATTAAAATTATTTAAATTCACACATTTGCATAGATTTCTTTGTTACATTTTTTACTAAGTCGATTGAGAGGAATAGGATTTGCACTTTTTCTATTCTCGTTGGGGGATTTTTAGACGGAGGAAAAATCACGTATTCATAGGAATGCAAATTTTTAATTTTTCTCAATTCAACGCTTGTTATCGGGTAGAAGACCACCGAAGTCTTCCGAAGCTTTCAGATCCGCAATCATCGTACAGCAGAAAACCGAAGTCAAATCGTGCATTTTCGGCTTAGACACGAACTCACAGTGGTAATCATGCACCTTCTGGTTGCGGTCCCCAATCGGTTGCTTTTTAAAAAAATCGAAAAAACAGCAAAATCAACCTTTAATTCGTCTGTTGACTGCTATACTTCAAACGCATCGCCTGTAAGTAGCAGTCAACAGGCGTTATACGTCTTATATGTTTTTAAAAATCTTTTTAATCCATATTTTCTCTCCAAGCGAATCCATTGCTATCTCTTTTTTAAATATAAGATAGCCCTATCTTCTTGAATCCTAGTTTTTCTATCCAAGTGATTCCAGTTCTATCTTTTTTTTTAAATATGAGATAGCACTATCTGCTTCAATTCTGGTCGTTCTATCCAAACGAATTCTCCGCTTATCCACGCCTATCTTTGACAAGGCGCGCACTAGTTGGCGTACATCCCTGACTTAGTACCGGCAGGTTCCCAGCAGGTGGCAGACTGTAAAAGTTCCGGTGGCGTACCATGATTGCAGAGATGCGTTACGTTTTGCATAATGCGTCAATTCATTAGAAATTTTAGCCAATAATATTCTCCTAGTTAGTCACAGAAACACTGTGATTGGCTATAATGTCTAGTGTTTTGACGCATTGAGCAAAACGCAACGGAATTCTGCAAACATGGGACGCCACCCTTAGGCACAAGTGAAATCATTTGCACTGCCTATAACTGGAGGGGCAGCAGACGCCTTTGCAGAGTTCGAACTTGGACCAGTAAGTCTTAAAGCTATGGAATTTTCTTGTTGGGTATATAAAACATTGCTAGTTTAATACTATTTTTCGGCAGTTTGAAATTCAAAATATATTATTATTTTAGAAACGCATAAGAACACTACATTCTGAAGTGGATTTAAATGGATAGAAATTAAAATAATATATCGTTGATAGTGGGTAGTCTGGGATAGATAAAGATAGGCATTTGTGAACAAAAAAGATAGAAAAAGATAGCACAATGACCACATGGGAGAGAGTCAGTGGTAGAAAACGATAGACAGTTGTGAGTGTAATAGATAGAGCCAGGGATACAAAGAGATAGATCTAATTAGACGCGACAGATAGGGCGTGGAAAGAAAAAGATAGACTTTGTGGGATGCAAAGTGTGCGTTTGGGAAGGATTGAATATCTCTATCTTTTTCTATTCATACTTTTCTATCTTTTTGAATCCTGTTACTTCCAGCAGGGTCGTAGTTTATAAGTATTTCCCTGATATCGAATTAATCTATACAGTAGAAGTCCGATAACTTGCTGTCTGATAAGTGTACATTCCCCTTAAAGTGTCATCACACGTACGGCATGCACACTAATTGTGATTCTCCCACTACGTGTGTTATTTTGCTCATGATTTGCGCCCATGATTTACGCATGCGCGCGCCTAATATAGTTCTAAAAGAGGGGGCATCCGATAACTCCGCAATTCCTGGAATTTTCCGCCCCTAAAGCCCCGAAGTTGGAAAGTTATCGGACTTGCACTGTAATTCTTATTCTTTTTATTATTTCAGGACAGAGGGAGAGAGAGAGAAAAAGAGAGAGATAGTATCAAAATAGTGAATATTTCTTCTAAATTGTTCTTATTTTGTAATTCCTAAGTTACAGTTATAAGTTAAACTTTGAATTCTTATGTGAATTTTAACACACATCGATCAATCGATATATCGAATCGATATCTCGTTAGTCAATACTAGCTTTCGAGGTACACTTTGTATAACTAAACGTATATGTCATGAGGGCTCTAGGACCCTAAAATCCATATCGTTACAAGGAGGCGCCGAGGCTGATTTGCCTTTTGTGTGTTTCATCCTTCGAGCATTTATTTAATTACGGTTGATTACTTGAGTGACCTCAAAAAAATATTGAAAATACATCGCAAATCAGCTAATAAAAATATTAACTAAAGAAGTTCCAACGCCGTAAGTAGAAAAATAAAAAATATGGTTAATTTGTGTTCTGCAATTCTTGAACTTTTAGGTTCGAATCTTTGTCACGCTTTCATAGCATTTATGTTTTCAAAAAATAGAAATCATGCTTTTTTTAAGGAAAGCATATGAACCATCGTCTTACTATTAGTAAAAGAGGTCATACACAAAATACGTGATACGTTTAGTGGAAGGTAGGGGGAGGGGCTGTGAACGCACATTTGGTGAAAGTATCATTTTCCATGCCAGGGGCGTACGCAAAAAAGAATTTCAGGGGTGGGGGAGTTTTAGTGATCCGTTCAAATTTTAAATGATGGTGAAATTAAGATAAAAGAAGTTTTTCACATTCCGGGGGAGGGGGGATATCCCCTTGCGTACGTCCCTGCTCCATCTTATGAACAATAGAAAAAGCATTATGCAGCGTGATGGACATGTGTTGGCCTCAAATTCCAGAAAAATTTATCACGTATTTTGTGAAGATTCATTATTTTTGTTAAAACTGCAAACTTTCTTGTTGAAAATTATTCCTTTTTGCAGAAAATTTATCTTTTTTTAAAATACGCTTTTTTGGTTGAAAATTCCTCTGTTTTGGCTGAAGATTCAAATTATTTGTTGAGAATTCGTCTTTTCTAGATTCTGGTCTTTTTGGTTTAAAAACTGATCTCTGTAGTAGAACTTTCAACTTTTTTGTAAAAAATGAAATTGTTTTTTTTTTAAATTATTTTTTTACTTTTGATTAAAAATACAACTGTCTTGTTAAAAATGTATTTTTTTTTGTTTAAAGATTCATCTTTTTTTTTTGAAAGAGTTCAACTATTTTTGCGTAAAAAAAAATCTATAATGTCAATTATTCATTCCATTTTTTGTCGAAAATTCAAATTTCTAACTATGACTCTGTTCGCTTTCAAAATCAGTAGTCCACCTAGTGGATATGAATGTGTAGAATGCCAACAAGAGTGCGATAATAAATCGATGCAGCACAAAGCACGTGAAAGTTACTGCTATTTTTCATGTGCGATATCTGTGTGAAGGTAAAAAAGTAGTTGAATTGTAAAAAATTGTGAACAGCATAATAAGCAATAATATAAAGATAATAAGTGATAATAATATAAAAAT
>NC_046666.1:6113976-6122867 GCF_010883055.1 Belonocnema kinseyi | reverse complement strand
AAAAGCACTAGTACTAATTTTATTTTGCACTCTATAATTTTTCGGTGCCAACAGAATTACTTCAAGAAAGATCCGAAGTTTCGTATATGTCCTCTATGCTATGAAAAAAAAATCTTACGCTTAAGCTCTTTGGGTATCCACGATTGCTTAAACTGCCCACTTATGTCTGCGCTATTGACTTAATTGAACTCGTTAAGAAAAACGTCCGGCAAGGAAAATACTCCTCACACAAAGTTAACATACTCAAGATTGAAGTATTTATTGTATTTATTATTTAATATTTAGATTTGTATTCAATTCTATAAGTTCTAATACTTTTCCGGATAAAATGGGCTATTCATGGTTCTTTAAGTTTTAAAACGACATACAGTGAAGTCTCGTCTATTGGAAGTGCCGCGAAACGTAAAGATTCGATAATTTAAAGTCGGAAAGGGATCCCGCCACTAACGCGAGTTGTCAGGTTATTTTTGTCAAGCGACGTTTATTGGCTGCGTCGGCCTTGTATTGATGCGCGAGCTGTAAGCAACTGTTTAATCTGCGCATATGCCGAAAAGCTCGGGTCTCTTTGAAATATATAAATAGATATATAATCGTACTTCGCGATATTTCTTGACATGTGATTGCAACAGCATACGCCTTTTTAGAGAAAATATTCTAAGCCTAAAAGTAAGTTCTAAAGGTCTGAATAATTATATTTTTTAAGAGTTACATTCATTTGCGCAATACTGTCAATCGACCAAAGAATAGAACACGATATTTATAGAAAATGATACCTTTACGTTTAAAAATTGTTCTAAAAAAAGTCTGTATTCCCATAGCGTCGTGCTAAAATACCTAATTCAAACCAACGTGGGCTCTCCGCTTTTTGGGCCTCTTTTCAATTGATCAGCCACTGACGTGGGCGTGACCATACATGGACGGTGGTGGGATGTGACGGTACTGCGCAGGTTGAAATAACCGTGCATGGGCGACTTCAAGTAAACGAAACTTTATCCTGGAAGGTCTGCATTATATCGAATAGATTTCAGCTTACAAAAGAAGCTTTAAACTTTAAATACTTATTAGATGCAGTTTAAATAAACCTCGCTTGTGCACTTCGATACGAATTGACAATCAATAACTAATAGTTTCACAAAGTTATACGACCTACTGAAATTGATGGATCCGTGACAAACAGCCCAAACGACACATCGCCTGCCCAATGAGAGTCGCGCTCCGTGAAAAATTCCCGCGAATCAGAAAGCGACTCGCTTCATCGCGATGGTTGCATGTATGAGCAAGCCCCTACTCGCTCTCTGATTCTTGGGCCTTTTTCACGGAGCGCGACTTTCATTGGGCGGGCGCTTTGTTATTTGGGCTTTTTGTCACGAATCCAAATTGACTAGTTGGAAAATAACTTTAAACAATTCAGATAACTAATCCTTATAAAGCTGAATCAAACTTTCTATATCACTTTAACACTACATGCTTTGTTTCTTTCAGGATAAATGTATGAAATACAGGTGCAACATAAGTGAATGTACTGGCTGCAAAATACATGAAAATGAACTAGTTGTCATAAGTGTAAACTGTGCCATTGTTGTACACTATACAGGAAACATTCCGAAAATCTCACCGAGGAGACTTCATAAGAGTACTGAAGCACCTGAATATCCCTGTAGCAATGGTCCTATTTCTTCCAAAAACAAAGCTCTGCTGAAAACATTGGAGCAGTATGAGGATCCCAAAATCGATGATCCTCATCTTTCAAATAATACTTTCTCTGCTTTAATTGCTCCTAAAACTATAGATCCAATCTTTCCCAGAATTAATATTACTCAAGGAGAAAATCTTCCAGTAACAGAAAATTCAAAAATGAATATTCCAAATTGGATGAGTGACGAATTTCCAGAATTTCAAACGACTATTAACAAAGATGGCGATTCAAAAATGAGGGATTCAAACTTACCCGGAATAACTCTTCTACACTCTTTGACCACTAGTAATACTCAAATTAAAATCTGGGAAGATTATTTCGGTTTTCAATATGAAATCGACGAGACAGATGGTAAGAAGTATTATAAATGCACAACGGAAAAAGTTTGGTCTTTTTGCCCTAATCAAGATGGAGAAGAACCTTCAAAGATACTTAATTTCGATCTTTTTCTTGGAAACAGCTTTCAATCCATTTATGTCGATATCAATGGAAATCCTGTGGACTATCCGGTTCTTGGACCAATTACTGTTTCCGAACAATTTGAAAATCAACTAAACGTATTGACGACTCCCAGTTTCAGATCCAGTCATTATTTCATTACTGGACAAATTTTATTCGTGAAAAACGTGCTCAATTCCTGAAGAGGGCGAGTATCGATATATAATTTCAAACCATAAGCAGCAAACTGTTTGCTTAACCTGTGATGATGAAATCGTAGAAGTTTCGTTTGTTAAAAGTAGGCCCACCATCTCTCAAGATGAAGATGAAGATGAAAATTTTGATAATTTTGATGTTTGTTATTGGGAACAATGCATAGAAAACGAGGCGCGAGTATTCAGATACTTGAATGACAACTTTGAAGTGCTTTATTCATGTTGGGATAGTTCTAAGAAAGCTTACGATCCCATGTGTCGTACTTGCCATTGGCTAGAAGATACATGTGCATGAAGTTTTAAATATTCCTCAATTGATGAAAGCTGTTCAATCTTCAATTTGAAGTCGAGTTTTGTCTAATGCTTTCCAAAAGAAAATATTTCTGTACTATAAGATAAATCTTCTTTTTCAGTTTGAGTTAACATGTAATAAAGATACAACTTTCAAATATAATAATAATCAATATGTTCTCAAACCTATTTTTGAGTTTTTCATCGATATAAGTTAGTTTTTACATCTTGAATTTTTACCATTACACTGAAACCGAGTTTATATGCGCTTTCACTTATAATCCTTTCGCGCTTATATCTCTGCATAACTCTCATTTGTATCCGCTTTGCATCCACCACTTCGCAGTACCACGTGACAAACCAGCCAATCAGAGCGCAGCGCGGCCGTTTCCCCTTCGCTGAGCAGCATTGGTGGGATCCCCTCCCGGGAGGATATAAGTGAATGTTCACCATCGCGGACGGCGGATATAAGCGCGCTTTCAGTGTATTTGGATAGTTTAAACCTTTAATAGGAAATCCTATAGAGCAAGTCCTATGAAATCATTTATAATTCTGCAGTTTCGTGTGACCTTATAAAGCTTTTTTAATAATTAATCATTTAATACAATAAATAGGTGAATCAATAACTCACCGTTTTTCTGGAAAGAACATTCACATTTTCAGCTACGCATATGATTCATTCAAAAATTAGACAACTTACACTTTAATGTACTAGGATGTTTTACAAGATTCAAAGGAATTTTTTAAGATTTTGTATATTTTCAATTATTTTCAAAGATTTTAAAAATCAAGAATGTAGAATATTTCAATGGACTTAAAAGAATCTGTTCATAGAAAATAAGGGCCGTCGTAGAATTTCAAAGATTTACAAATAATTCAAAGCATTACGAAAGATTTTACAATAAAAGATTCAAAATTTCCAATTGATTTCTAAAATTTTAAAGGATTTCATAGAGTTTTCAAGACTTTTTAGTATTGTTTTCAAATTCCAAAGAGTTTTTTAGAGTATTAACGAATTTTAAAATATTTGAAATGATTTGAAAAAACTGAGTGTATTTTAATACATTTCAATTATATGAAGTTATTCCAAAAGATTTTTAATTTTTCAAAATATTTAAAACAACTGCGGTATTTTTAAGAGTTTTAAAAAGTACCGAGGGCTTTCAAAGCATTTCAAATATATTACGGTATTTTCTTAAATTTTTGAGAAATTTTCAAGAGCGTTATAAAATTTCAAGGTATTTTTAATCGCTTTCAGTAATTTAATGGTATTTCAAAGGATATAAAATATATTAGAGCATTTAATAAAATTCAGCGAGATTTTATAATTTTCAAATTGTTCTCAAAGAATTTTTTTTAAGAAGTGAAGAATTTCGTGGGGTTTCAAAGATTTCAGGAGATTTTCAAATTTTGTTTTCTTTTCATTTAAATTCAGTTTTAATTGTTATTAACTTATCCTGAATTGTTTAAAATTCATTGGAATTCTATTGAATTTTTGTATCCTCTTAATATCTTCTGAATTCACTTATTTCTAATAAATTAAATAGATAAAAAATCGCGTTATTCCAGAATCAATGATTCTAACATTTTTTCTCGAGAAGAAAGCTATGCAGTAGAAAAATTCATGAATTAAGGTGCTTAGTATTCTTCAACATACTGACAATTTGTCTTTTTCAAATCTACATTTTAATTTTCTCAATATAAGTTAATTTATATATTCTGATGAATTTTTTTCCCATCATTTTTATATTCTAAACATTTATTAGAATCTGTATTATTTTAATCACATATCGAATATCTTCTTCAAAAGAATTTTTTCTATACAAGGTTCTATTTATACGTTTAACAAAATACGTAAATCAATAACTCAAAACTTTTCTCGAAAGAACTTTCTCATTGTCAGTTACTTATATTGTTTTTTTTGAAAATGAGATAAGTGCCTAGAAAAAAGACTAAGTGACAACTTATCCTCAAAATGTGCAACCTTGAATTCCCTCTATATCTTTGCTTCTAACTGAACGAAACAGATTTATATATTTTGAAGAGTTACATTGAAACTGCGGGTTTTCAATTCGATTTTCTGTTTGGATATTTGTATTGATTTAAAAAAATAGTAAAATTTCAATTAACCTCGAAAAATATTAGGTGCCAGAAGCTAAGAAAAGATGAAGAAAGGATAAAGATAAGATAGGATAAGAATGAATATTGATCGCTTAATACCTCGAATCGCTGAGTCCTCAACAAGTTTAATTACAGCGAAAATTGTAGCGACAATTAAAAAACGTATATATCTCAATCTAAATTCACCTGCAGCTTTTTATATGTTTGATAATAATTGCGTAATCATTGATCCATCTGGACATTCTGCAAAAACAGAAGCTTACATATTTAAGTCAAAGCATTCAAACAAGCAAGACAAATCTTTGAATTTTCTTGCAAAGGAAGAATCTTTAAAAAGTATTCCAGGAATCAGATAAAAATGTTAAAATTGTTCTGCATTTGCATTATCGTCATCATGTGCATTTCTCTGAGAAATGCAAAGGAGGCAATCTGGTTAAGAAGTTTATCGAAATATATTTCAGAAGTACAGCCCTATCAGATAATGATTTTGTGTCTAGAAAAGCAATCTAGATTTAAAAGTCAAATTGATGACCTAATTTTCACGATTGGAAAAGAAACTCCTCTGATCAAAGTGAATCTGCAAAATTCCAGCGAATTCATCCTTCGAGATCTAAAGGTATTTCCAGTTTTTCAAAAACCCCGAGGACCCACATTATGTTTTGCAATTAAGACATCTGATAAATACGAAAAACCTTCGATTATAACATCTGACTTAAACGCGCAGATGAATCTTGTGATTCGATTATTAGGAGTACGAATTCGTCCCAAGTTTCTGATTTTACACTTAACAGTTAAGAAAGGATTTACTTACGAAAATCTGCTCCGCAGAATGTGGACTCAGCAATGTTTGGACGTGAGTGTCCTTGAAGTTGTGACTTCTGAAACCACCGATCAGTTTTTCGGAGAGCCAGAAGAAATTTCTTGTTTGCGTCACTGGAATCCCTTTACTAAAAACTACACCAAGAAGAATTTTTCAACGAAAACTAATCTGTTTCCTCCAAAACTTAACAGCCTGAACGGTTATCAACTGAAAGGGGGAGTCTATGAACTTCTTCCTTTCATTATGATAACACAGAATTCTACAAATTCCCTAAAAGTTCAAGGATCTAGGACAGAACTACTAAAAGCGATATCAAAGACAATCAACTTCAAACTGACCCATGTATTACATGGAGCTGAAAATCTGATAGAAGGAAAATTATTAGACCAGTTAACTCACCACGAACTTCAGTTTATAGGAATTGAAACAAACATGTGGGATCCTCGAGAAATAGTTCTGGAACACAGTATGTTTACTGGATATGGTAAAGGAACAGCATTGGTACCAATTTTTTCGAGCAACACAATTTCCTTAACGAGCCACTTTATTGTAGCAGGTATCTGTTTAGTATGTCTTTTGATATCAGTTTGGATTGTTTCTCTCTCACTGAAGTACGATAGGCGCCTTTGGAAATTCATCTACATTACGCAATTAGTACTCGGTTCTTCTGTACCACAAGTTCCTAAAAAAACCTCGGAAAGAATTCTATTTTCTTCCATTCTTCTATCATGCATAGCTTATTCGTCCTGGCTTTATATGGCATTAGCAGAAGTTACGTTGACCAAGCAAACAGAGATACAAATTTCTGGAATTAATGACATGATTCGCACAAATTTGACACCATCTGTTTCTAGTGTAGCTTTCCAAATTGGCCTGAAGAGCATGATCGATGATCCGTTTCATTACTTCCTAGACAAGGCTCTTATTATGCCGACAAAAGATTGTATTGAGATGTTAAAAGAATACAAAAACGTTTCCTGTTTTGTGGAGAGAAAATATGGGGAACTGATGATTCAAAAACACAGAATTAAACACAGCCAACCATTGATGAAAATAGTGCCAGAAGATTTGTTCACAGAAATGCGATGCTTGAAATTTGAACCAGGGTCACCATATGTTGAGCGATTTAATGATTTAATAAAGAAGTTCCAAGCCGCTGGACTCTATTATAAGTGGTTTTCAGATCCGAGATGTCAGGACTTTGTAAGTCCACTTTCAAAGCAATTAGAAGAATTTGTTGAAGTAGATTGGAAACTCCTCTTCGTATTCTTAATAGGATATGTGGTTTCTGTTTGCATCTTTATCGCTGAAGTGATTATAGGAAATGTTACGACCTAGTTTGTTAGTAAGAGCGAATTATTTCCTTGCCGTCTGGATAAGTCTCTCGCATTAATTAAAAAAAATATTCCAATCAATTTCCTCAGAACATTATCACAATATTGAATAATTTCTAAAGAAGCTAAAATTCTCTAAAATACAAAGAATTGTAATGTTGAAGATGTTGTTACAAAAACTGTATTGCAGTACCCTATCATAAAATAAAAATTATTTTCTTAATTTTCGAACGAAATAACTGTTATATAAATATGTACTGTTCCATAGATTTTAGGTAACGTTTATTCTCCTTCAAAGGCCATTTTTAATTTAAAATGCAAACCAAGTAAAAAATTATATTAACGTCTTATAAATAAATGAATAATATTCGAACAAATGGCTTTAATTTTATTTCTTCTCATCAATCGTTTTGACCCTAGATATTATTAAAAAAATCTTTCAAGCGCAAATTTTGAAACAATTTTTCGAACTTACATTGCTATGAAAAAATGAATTTCTTTATAATATAAGGATATTTAATTTCCTTCGTAGCCTTAAACTCATAATAACTATTTTCTATAAAGAAAACGAATACAAAATAAAAAATTATCTGTCTGCCGCGCGGGCAGATACGTAATATTTTGTATCGGACACTCATAATAAAATAGAGTTTTCGGGTAGACTGAAAATTCAGACGTGATATAAATACAGGGAAGCTATACTATAGCGCCGATTTTGGGGCTGGTGGTGGGTGGGAACTAACTCATTATAGCCCGGTCCGCTTTTGTTTGTTCACGCCTGAGTGACAACCGCAAACCCCGTGTATCCCGCGCAGCATCTCTTACACCTACCTGTGGCGCGGCATCGATTTTCGGTAGGGCTATAGAAGGGAGGGCTATTTAAGGGTTTCACTGTATATGTCAAAACAATTTATGAATCTGAATATTTAAATGCATATAAATTTTGGATACATGTTTTCACATATTCTATTTTGCATATTTACATTCAAATACATACACAGCAGTCCCGCTATAGAAGCCGTTTCGGGGGTACACTTTATCTCCTTCGTACAATCTCGGAACTTGCCATACTATAAACAACCAGGGCCGTCTGAATCAATTCTGTTGGATTTTAGTCTTTAAAAATTTGTTTGTTTGTATTTTTGCCATTTTGGTTTTATAATGTCATAATGAACGTGAAAATGTTTGTGCTCGAAAATCCAACTTTATAAATAGACTGATTTTTAACTTTTGAAATACGTACCTACATATATCAGGGTGGACATTTTAATCAAAGAAAAGCAATTCCCAGTCATTTATCGTGCCTTCCCTGGCAGACCGTAGGATCCGAATGGAACCTCTAGAAATTACCCAGACCCAGATGATGCATTTGAAGTGTAGCAGTCAACAGGCGTTATATGTGTTATATTTTTTAAACTTTTTACCGTTGCAAAAAAAACTTGCGATTATTCCGTGACCTTCTATTGGGAATTTTAACGTAAAATCCGAATTTCAACAATTTAAAAGTTGATTTCGCTGTTTTTTTTTGAGTTTTTTAAAAAGGAGACGAATGGGGACCCAATGGGGTCTTTACGGGTACTTTGTAGAGGCTCCATTCGGTTCCTTCGATCCACCAGGGTTTCTCGGTTCGCCAATATTTTTCATAGTCAATCAAATAAAAAAATTCGAATTCTAAGGCAAAGAATTGTTCCATTTTAAGTAATAAAAAACAAAAAGAAATTAAAGCACGCAAGTTTGAACTCTTGAATTTTAAACTTTTTAAATTGACGTTTTAAAATTTTGTAATTAAAAAACTTTGTATTCGAATGCTCAATAATTTACATCTATAAAATGGAGAGTAGTAACACTTTCAAATCAAACAAGTTTAAATGAAATGCAGATAAACTGCACATTTATATTTTTTAACTTTTTAATTCATAGAGAAGTATAAATAATGTTAAATTTTTTAAATTTTGGAAACGTAAACAGTGAGGGCC
>NC_046666.1:6085940-6113876 GCF_010883055.1 Belonocnema kinseyi | reverse complement strand
AAAACATCATTGAAAAACTTGAAAATTTTATTTCCAAATCTTGAGAACTCTAGAAGATGTTTTAATTTTTTTACAATTCAAAATTATTATTTTTGAAGTTTTTTAAGAACTTCTAAGTTTTTAATAAGTAATAAATGGTAAAAGATCAATCATTTTTATCAAAAAATTGCCACTATAAACGCTTAGAATTTTTAATTGTTCAAGTTTTCAAGTCAGCATTTTGAAATTCTTTAAATAAGAAATGTAAGTTTCAAAATAAAAATCTAAAATGGAAAATTTGTGAATTAAAAGATTTTCGAATTACGCATTGTAAAGTGAATGGTATCATGATTGAAAATGATAGCAAAGCAACTTAGCATTTTAAAAAGCAGTTAAAATCGAACTTGGACCGATTATTTATCTGAAGATTTGTAAATTTCCCGGTCAAAAATAAATTCTGCAAAATAGACTGTTTTGAGGCACCTGCTTTCATTTCGTCTGAAAGCTTAGATGTCTCTTAGAAAGATAAACACTTCCTCTCGTTTTCCTTCGACATTTTCGTAATGCCTGGTTATACCTGGTTACGCAAAGCATAATCTAAACACTGGGTGACTGAAAGCGAGCTGAAGCGAATGTCCTGCCATATTATTGCCACTGACTGAAAATGACTAAATCAAACGACACGATTAACCGCCGAAGATACAACCCGCTTTTTTAATACGCTCCTGCGTTGTTGTGTAATTGCTCTGCTGATTTAGCAGCGTCACTCTCTCGCCCCCTTGGATCTCCTTGTTATCTATAACGCGAACTTTTCTTGTGGGTCAGCAGTGCAATATATGGAATTTAACAAAATTGTCACTTACACCTTATTTAATCAAAATTCCGGTTTCACTATTTTCCGACGTCATTAAAAGAAAGTACTCGCACTTGCGTAGATGCTTAGCCAGGGGAGAGGAAAACTGCCAAAAAAACCGCCTCCCGATGTTCTGCCGGTTATTATACAGTCGAGTTTGGAGATAGACATTCGACCATGAGCATTAAATGCACACAATCATCCTCACTTAATATCCGTACTCTTCACGAGTATAGATTGACCGCGCAACTAATGCCGAGCTGATTATTCCAAGGCTTAGCTATTCCAAGTCCACCATGCTGGGATATTCCAAGTGGCGCAGTTTCGTCACCTTCCACCACGGACTATGTACAATCTCACCAGCGTCAGCGCTTGACCAATTAAAAAGAAACCCGAAGAGCGGGAAGCACTCGTTGGTTTGAATAAAGTATTTTAGCATGACGTCATAGGATTACATACCAATTTTTGCAGAAACTATTCTAAACGTGAATATCTTAAATTTACGTAAATAAGTAACGAAATAAAATAAAATAGTCAAAATTTATGACTTATTATTTTATAAATTATTTTTCACAAATCTTTATTAGCAGTATTTCATGACTAAAGCCATAAATATTAGTGGTAGGTATATTTGATGTACCTTACACAACATTATTAAATGAATTTATTATTATTTATTATATTATTAAATTTATAATTTTTTTAAATAATATAAAATATTATCATTTTAATTATTCCACCGTTATGGCAGATGAAAAATTAAAATTTCCAAACTTATATTCTACAAAAACGAATAGAAACTATGCATGTGCACGTATTTTGTGAACAGATTAAAAACAAGTAAAATAATCGAAAATAAACCATATAAGTATGGAATTAAAAATAACCTTAACAAAAAAATTGAAATTTCTAAACTTTTGTTGCAAACGGAGGAATAGAAACTATGTAAGTGCACATATTTTGTGGACATATTCCCGTGTGCAAATAGCCCGGGTTAGCTATGTTTGTTTTCTGAAAGCCTAGCCGTGCGCTGGTCGGGGACTCGCTGGACAAAATTTATGTCGAAACCCCAGTCGGGGGCTGACAGGGATCTGATCGGAAAAAATCTTATGATCGTATGTTCAGACGATAGCTGGCCGGGCGCTGATTGGCAATAATAAAATTGTTGAACTTTCTTTATAACTTAATTACTTTCTCTGATTTGATTAAAAAATGGATGCTTATACCCGCATGGATGTTCCACGCGTGAAAACATATTGGGTGAATATCTTCTTCACACCAGAAATTTTAAGGTTTTATGAGTTCAGACTTTCAAACCATGCATTTTGTGACAAAAATTCGAAGACAATTTTTTGAAATTCGAATTTTTTTTTAAAGAAAAAAATTCTAAATTCCATCTTTATGAAAAATTGCAAATGTTCAGAAAAAAATACATTTTATATCAATCTTAAACGTTGTAAAATAGTGTAAAACACCTAAAAACCAAACCTTACATGAAAGTCAGAAAACTTTTATCATTAGGAAATTTTCAACGTTCACGATTGAATTTCTGAGTCCCATCGTTAAAAATTTTAAATGTTCATAAAAAATTACATTTCCTCTCATTGTAAAAAGTTGTAAAATAGTCTAAAACGGGAAAAAACAAAATATCACGCGAAAAAAATTGTAATCGATTTAAATTATTTATTTAAAAAGTATTTTACTAATATTCCTGTTAAAAGTTCGTGTATTTTATATTTACATAACGCTGCATAATAATAAATGATTAGAAAAAGAATACTTAAAAGTTGGTACTTTAACTTTTATGAACTGTAGCTTATGAGGATGGCTTTTTCAACGAGTTTCAACTTGTCGGTTTAGCGCTGTGAATAGCACTCCCGACTGCTAAACTTCGTTTGAATCTGAAAATATTAATTTTTCTCTATTCTTCTCATCTTACCGGGTAAGTATAGTATAATTGGAAAAGTATAGAACATTTCAGTCAACTGATTTGAATCCGGGTGCGGGAAGACTGAAGGTCAGTTTGGATTTTTCAGTTTACCGTCGTGGATCTCGGGAGGCGCGATTTTCGAGAAATAGTTTTCTATGACTATCAAATTTGGTTTAAAATTATAGCAATGTCATAAGCGTATAGAGGAGTATTTTATGGAAATTGAACCAAGATATGCAACAGTTTTCAATTGGTTTGCTAAAGATTGGATCAACCGCAAAACAGGAGACCCAACCGTGGCTCAACTTTCAGGCGCTGCCTTTCAGCTCTAAATTCAACAAAGCAATTATAGAAAGTTATATCTCGAAAATTGCGCCTCTCGAGAACCATCACAGTAAGTTGACAAACTCAAACTATCACCCTTCCCGCTCCCGGCTCCAAACCAGTTGACTAGAATTTTCTATGCTACCCTTCTATTTAGTGGCAGGTAAAGTTTTCCTAATGCTGTTTTTTGTGTTCTTATGTAATTAAGAAAGACGTGCAAGGTTAGACATTTTCTAATTTAGTTTGAGCGGACTTCTACTGCAACTAAAAAAATAGGTGGGTGTTCACAAGATCGCTGGCTGCTTGGACCAGCGTAAGTTCTAAGCATGGGTGGTTTGGTTATCCGAAGTCTGTTGATGGTGATGTCCAAACAGACGATAGTTTGAACAAGGAGGTTTTTGATAAAACTCAGCGAAGGCTTCTCTTAGAGATAGGCTTCACACATAACAGTCAGAGTTGTGCAGACTTGGAATATGGTTTGCGAATTATAACCCTAATTTTGTGGTTGCTGATCATTTCAAGCCTTTTGTACCTAAAAATCAGTCTAAGCTTGTGAAGGCTACTAGCAAGAGACTGGCTGAAAACTTGCACGAGCATGATAATTCTAATAAATCCAGACATACAGAACTGAATAATTCTCGCTCTAAGCATGTGAATCCCAAAACGAGAAACAGTTACTCGAAGTATAATAAAAGCCAGTTTACTATAGAAATAGACTCGATCAGTAATCCTCCATTCCAGATTTTTTTTTATGAGAAATCTTGCACAAAAACTTCAAAGACGAAGTTATTAAATGTAAGAGAAGGGTCCAGGGTTAGAGGTGCCCCAACTGATCTGGCCATGGAAGAATTAAAGGGGTGTGTCATCAGCCCCGCCCCCATTCTCGAGGCTAAAAAGATTTTATTAGAAGGATAACGAAGGTATTCCTGGTACTACAGTCCTAGTAACATTTGAAGGGGAAGTGCTTTCCCAGAACATAAAACTTTAGTTCTACTTTTGTCGAATCGACTTATGTCATGAAGAGGGCTAAGTTTGCCCTAAAGCATCTAAACCCCCTTAATGTCTAAACCCTTCCTTAGGTTATGAAAGTAAAAACTCTGATCCCATCCTCACAAATTAAAACAGCGGAGAACAACACATCACCTGCACAAATAATAAATCAACTGTGCCCTGAAGTAATTCATCCTCACCTTTTTCCTCAGCCCTCTCCTGATCCTCCAACAAATCTTAATTTTACACAGTAAAAAAACGATCAATTTTGTTGCATAGCATTTTGCTCGAACGATCATTTAACTCTCGAGATCATAATGATCTCGAGGTCAGAAACCATAAAAACCATAAAAAGCTTGCACATGAGCTAAAGTACTCTAAGAACGTCAGCCATCCTGGTTTGACTTCATACATGATCCCGAATCAGATCATTATGAGCTCAAAAATCGAGCATTTACTCCGGCTGATCAAAATGCTCTTGTTTTCGGTATCATTTTTGTTGCATATCAAAATGATATTGATTTCGGTATCATTTTAAACGTTGTTGCAATGTCACTAATGTACCTTTTAATTTGTACGGCAGTGTACTCGCGGGATCCTAGCCCTTTCGACAACGCTTTAGCAGATCGTTCTTTAAGTTTACCTTCTAGATTTCCCACTCCTCTTCCTACAACCATCAATACTGAAAACCTTTCAAATATGATCTCTTCTCTTATGGACTTGCTTCAAAGCTTCTCTCCAATCCTTTCTCTCTTTAAAAATGTAAGCTTCGATGGGTAACCTCACAAAATTAAGGATTGTACCATGGAAATATCTGAATATTATAAGTAAAAAGGTTAAATTAGAAAGAACGTTGCAATGCTATGGAGTCGTATTATTTTAAAAAACTTGCCTTCAGAACAAAAATAATTTCTTTTTGACATTTTTTACATGATTCGGAAACATGCCATCTAACTGGTATGACCTCCTCATAGTTAATTTTTATAGAAATCCTAGAGTCCCAAATAAAAGCATTAATTAGGAAACTTTCTTCGATTCTTTCTCGGGTCATTTCCCCTCTATTTTTATAGGAGGGGATTATAACTTCCATCACCAGTCCAAGGGATGTGATCATTTCTCACCCAGGAGAAATCAACTGTTCAAAGCTATTGAAGATTCTACACATAATATTTTAAATGATGGATCCACAACGCGTTTTACCAGAATTAATTAAGCTAAATCGGCAATAGATCTTACTATAGTCTATAGTAACCTAGTTAATAGGCAGTGATCACTTTCCCATTTCGATTGCCTTTGAGATTTCTGTTTAATATTTTGAATTGTTTTCGTATAAATATAACCTTAAAAGAGTCTGTTGGACTTCTCTTTATCATACTCTTGAAGAAGATAAATTAAATAATAAATAACCTGATGGTAGGCCCTTTTCGGTTCTTCAAGCCTACTTGAATCTCTTTGAACTAATAGATATTGCCCTTCATAAGGCTGGACCTAAAATTAAACGTAAGCCTAAGGAGATTATCCAAATTACCCTCCACGGTAATATGAGGAGTGTTCAAAATTTGAGGGACTAAGGAAAGCTAAACTTGGTAAATATAGGCACAATTATACTTATGATAATTTTTTAGATATTCAAAAATTTGAAGCTACTGCTAAGCGAACTTAAAAAAATATATTAAGATTTAGGTCTTATTGCGCATCATTATCTTCCACTAATAAGACTTCTGATTTTTTGAAAAATTTTGGATTTCAGATACCGATTTTTGACCTCTCCTTCAACAACTATTTCTTTGGTTAACATAGAACCCACATAAAAGATGGAACAGTTCATTTACATATTTTATGAGTTTAGCGCTCCTCCAAGATATATACCTCCTATTCCACCTCTTCCTGATTCTGTATCTCCCTCTGTAGAGGTCCTAGTTTCTTATCCTCTTATATTTCGTCTTAAACTTCAGGAATTAAAACGGGCGATTGAAAACTCGAAAAATAAATCCTTTTCAGGATTAAATCAAATAGATTATAAAATCCTATTACTAGAATTGCAAAATCCAAAAAAGCATTTTAAGAATTATTCTGGGTTACCGTAGATCAATGCCTATTCCAATTATGTTTGCTGAACTTAAAATACTGCCTTTGTTCTGCCGATTACAATTTGGAAATAAAAAATGTATACTGAAAGTTTTCTCGTTTCCAAACTGTCCATTGCTTGACTCTCTTTACCATCTACAGAGAATATCACCGATAGAAATAATGCTTATAATTTCAAAAAGATCTTCTCTTCACTAAATGCTTACATTTACCTCAATAAATTTGAATCCAAAATCATGTATTCTTATACTCCCATGGACTTTCTTTTAGATTATACACTACCATGAATTAGCTCTTGGATTAGTCGCTTGGATTTGAAACTCCTCAAATTAATCTTGAAATCGGTAAAATGTTGATGGAAGCCCTTCTTCAAATCTAGATTTCAATCAATATATTAAAAAAAATGTTTAAAGAGAACCTATTTTTTATAGAGAGGATTCCAAGAATGATGATACTCTATTAATAGAGATTGGAATTACATGTCCTCTTCTTTAGATTTTCAAGCAATATAAAAGTTGCCACCATTCCTCCAGTTTTATCGCTGAAGCTATTAATATCTCTGAAGCAATAGATATTACCATAGATAAAGAAATACCTTCCACCACAGTAGCCTATGACTCACGAGGCTTATTGTCCGCCTGATAGAACTTCAAAAACATAGAAAATAATAACTCTCTTATCTACAAAAGCAGAAATCTCCTTTCATATACAGAAAATAATAATTTGAAAATTAGCCTTGATTGGGTGCGTGGATATGAAGGTATTTTTAAAAACAAAGTTACAGACAAACTTGCGGAGTTTTTTCTAACTACTGGTACTTCTCTCATCGAAGAAGAGTAGGTCTTTATATTTGGAGAATAATCCCTTACAAAAATATATGATAGCGAAAAAATAATAAACATGTCATCTTTTCTTTTGTCATTTTTTCCTTGTAGTTTTACGCGTCGACAGGAAAACGATTCGAAAAACGATTGGATAAACGATAAGAAAAACGGGTGGGGTCGAGTTGAGGAGCTGGGGTCGAGTTGCAGCTTGGTCAGGAAAACACAGCGGGTGGTGCCTTCCAATTCCATGGTCATTCAAGAGCGGAAGCTCGAGCTTGAAGACTTGTTATGCCAAAATTGCCAGAAACCGCGTCTGATATGCAGGATGCTCTTGATTCTCTAAAAGTAGAAACTACCCTGATAAAAATTCGTGTGCGCATGTTACGCGCACGTCGATGCGCGCATGACATGCATGGAAAAAACCCAACGTTCGCCCACATTTTGTGATTGTAACTGAAGTGCGTGCACAAGGTGTGGCACAATGCGAGCATCTTTACAATCACCCTGTGACGAAATTTTTCGGCTCGTACATGCGCGTAACATGAGTACCCAGTGGAGGCACAAAGTGTTTCACTTATAAATTAACCAAATTTATTATTTAATGCTTATAAAAACTATGAATTGCCTTTTCAATAAGGGTGCCGTCCTTTGGGTGTAGCGCAACAGAATCAGTAAGCAGAATATCATAGATGTGAAAGAGATAGAGAATATATATTTATTGTAATCATGAGAGTGAAAGAGATAAATAGATCTGCCCGTCTCTTTCACTCTTGCTTTACGCCGCCATTTTCTACGCATATAGGACTGCGCGTAACTAGCCGGCTAGCTGCCGGCTAGCCCAATGCCTTTAGCATCACGAAGTACTACAAGGAGACCGCACGCCATGTATTTCGACTGGCACCAGTTCGCGATCGCCTCTCCTCGGAGTTTTATGCCTTCCCAGATTATAACGCCCCTTAATTGCAAATGTAAAATTGGAGATTGTCGTCTGCTATGGAGTATCGAATGTGTTTATAGGTTAAATTTGGTTTGCATGTGCACAACGGCATTAATAGGTTATATTTATACCGGTTCAAAATTTACATCACATGTTCTCGTAGTTCCTAGAGCTTCCGCACGTAGCGATATCATCTGGAAAGATATGAAAATTTGAGGACAGTTGATCGCGATTGTGGGCTTTTTTCCACCACCCCCGCTATAGGCGTGCTATTTTGTTAATAACTTCCGATACATTTATTTAATTCAACGTTTTTATTTACCTCCTTTAATATAAATAAATAATTTTAGAATAGTCAACCCACGTGCATTTAGTGTTTGCTTCATGCATGCACGCGCGTGCCTCACATGGCATGCGTCGCATATGCGCCTCCATGGATGGCACATCTGAGTGCTGATCGGAACGCACGTCGTGCGGATTAATCCGCACACATGCCTTCACAGTGCGCGCATCCTGCGCACCAATTGTTATCTGGGTGGTAAAGAACAGAACTTTTTAATTGTTAATGATAAAATAAATAAAGTTGTCATGTTCTCTACAATCCTCAATTTAACGTTTTTATGTAAACTTGTAATGATTTTTGTCGATGGGACGTTTTGCAGCTGTCCAACAAAATTTGACCAAATTTTCACAATTGTTGGACTGCCAGCGAATTTATGCATTCCTTTAGTCTCTTTTTTGCTACCAAATTAAAGAATTAATTCATATCCTACATCATTTTTATACAAGTTATTATTTTTATCAAGTTATTATAAAATGTTGTCGATTTCATTTAGGTCAAATTTGATGAAGGCAAATTCAGGAATTCGGCTTGAGTGCTAAATATAAAAATGTGAATTCGGAAATAGGTTCTTTTTTTAAAAACTTCTTTGATCTTGCTTTTTTGGATCCCATAGACGTAGCAAGCAATTCGAATTTCCCTCCTGAACTTTGGGTTGAATTTTCTCATACAACTATTTTTAAGAAATGCAATTCGAAATCTACATCATAATGAGGAGTGCAGCAATAAAGAAAAAAGAAATCATCGAAAAAGAACAATTCCTTATCGATGCAGTTTTGACATTACAAGTCGGATTCATAAGTCGGTTTGAGTTCGTTCGTCCGGTTTCAATCAAGTATTTACAAGTTCGTTCATAAATTAAGATTTTACCAACCTTCAGTAAAAAGTTGAGTTTAGTTTAAAGTGAAATAAATAAGCTGACATGTATGAGAGGGAAATATGTAGCTACCCTGGCGGACCGAAGGAACCGAATGGAGCCTCTACAAAGTATATAATAATATATACTATAATATACTATATAATATACTATATATATTATATAATATATAATATTAAATTATTATTATGTATGAACTCTAGCTGAGAAATTAATTAGATTAGTTTATTTGTATTATAGTATAATATTGTTGACAATACATATTTCTAATCAATTTTTAAACACGCCTGCATAGAAAAATTAGTTTTTTACACTTTGCTATCAGTTCTAAGCCTGGGTAAAGTGTGAAGGAAAATTCATGGGAAATGTGAGTCGACCGTTTGACGGCGAAAGACGAGAAGCGGAGAAGGTAGTAGCAGCAATAACATAAATTTCGAAAGAAGTGTCATATCACGTATTGTCACGTCAACGAACTTGTATCCTTCGTGGAGTAATATACACGAAAAAGCAAATGAAATACGACGAAGGACGGCCAACATTTTACGCCAAGCTCAAGTTCCATCCTCAAACTTAACAAAACAAGAAAAAACCGAAATTAAAGAACTCAATCAAAATAAAGATATTATAATATTACCCGCAGAAAAAGGCAACACAACAGTAATAATGAATAAAGAAGACTATAACAACAAAATCATGGACCTTCTAACTGACGATACATACAAAAAACTTAAAAAGGATCCCACAAAAACAATAGTCAGTAAAACAAAGACTCTTCTCAAAGACTCTAAGCTTGACAGCCAAACAATATCCAACCTGATTCCTACTAATCCCATCTCTCGAAAACTTTACGGGCTCCCAAAAATCCACAAGGAAAACATTCCACTCAGACCGATCGTCAGCGCAATAAACTCACCAACTTATAACCTAGCACGTTTTCTCGCTGCAAAACTAAATCCTTTTACAGGAAACTCCATCACTCACGTCCAAAACTCATTTGACTTTATTAAAAAGATACAACAGATTCACATTCAACCCCAAGACATCATAGTGAGTTTCGATATAGTATCTCTTTTTACAAAAGTGCCAATTTCAGATACAATTAATATTATTAAATCTTTCACAAACTTCCCTTCCGAGCTTATACCTTTGATAGAACAATGTCTCAATAATACTTACTTCTCGTTCAATAACCAATTCTACGAACAAACCTCAGGGGCAGCAATGGGATCCCCTATCTCACCTATAATAGCCAATGTTTTTATCGAACATCTAGAAACTAAAATTTTTAACCAAGACAAACTTAAACCAGAATTCTGGTTCCGTTACGTTGATGACACATTTGTCATCTGGCGACATGGACGAGATGAACTAAATAAGTTTTTCGATTTTATCAATCAATTACATCCTAATATCCAGTTCACCATGGAAATAGAACAAAACGGAAAATTGCCTTTCTTGGACGTATTAGTTTACAAAAAATCTGATAACACATTAGGACATGAAGCTTACAGAAAACCCACGCATACAAACAGATACTTACATGCCTCCTCCCACCATCACCCATCTCAAAAACAATGGGTCATCAACTCCCTTGTATACAGAGCTGTCTCCATAACAGACAAAGATAACTTACAAAAGGAATTACAAAACGTTAAACAAATGCTAATACAGAACGATTACACAAACAAACAAATTGATAAATCAATAAGAAAACACACTTCAAAAAGCAAGTCAACACAACCTACGAAAGAAAGAGAGAGAGAGAAATGACCACCACTCTACCCTACATCCAAGGTGTCACAGAACAAATAGGAAGAATTCTCAACAAACACAACATCCAAACCATATTTAAACCACCTGCGAAAATAGGACAACTACCAAATAACCCTAAAGATAAAAAGGCACCCTTCAGTGATACAGGAGTATATAAAATCCCTTGTTCTTGTGGCAAAGTCTATATTGGAGAAACCGGGAGAGCGGTGAGCCAACGTATGAAGGAACATGAAAGTAAAGTCAGGCTAAAACACTTCAAGCAATCAGCACTAGCTGAACATCATATCGGAACAGGTCATAACATTTTATTTGATGAAACAACAGTCATTGCAAAAGCAGACAACAAATTTCCAAGAAAACATAGAGAAGCAATCGAAATCTTAAAACACCCTAATAACATCAATAGGGACAATGGATATAATACCAATCCGATTTGGCTTTCCGTTCTCCCGGATTTTTAAAAAAGACTTGATTGACCAATCAAGTTCGACCAGTCCCCACAGTGGGGCGCACTGGCCAATTACAGGCATCGTAGAAAGTATACCTAAGAATATCATGACCCGATTCCTCAGTTTCAGGTCAGCAATGTTCACGAAACGTCGGTAAACAATTCGTAGTTTTTTACACGAGTGAAACCCGAAATATCTCTTTCTATCAAAATGAATCATCGTGAAAGCATAAAATCTATTATCAATATTATGCAACCTTCCGTTTCCTCTATATCTTTGAGCCCCGTCGAAACTTTGATTTTTAATTAAATTTTTTATTGGTATATTTGTATTGATTTAAAAAGACTGAATTTGTTAAATTGAAATTGATCTGGAAACATATTGGATCTTAGTAGTTAAAAAAAAGAGATAGGAATAAGAAATATTAAAGTATAGGTACATGCAACCGATGCGTGTATATGTGTGAAACCACATCATGAATCATTTCCATCCAATCATAAAATATTTATATCTAAACTCCAAGAACCCCTGAATCCACAACAAGTTTAATCACAGTGAAAATTTTAAAGGCAACTTAAAGAATCGCGTATCTACCAATCTATTGCAACTTCAATTTTTTATGTTTTGTAATAATTGACTAATCATAGATCTATCTGGAGATTCAGAAAAACCGTAGTTTACATCGAGAAGGGTATATTCGTGTCAAAGTATTCATACAAGTAAGTCTCAAATCTTTCAATTTCTCTGGTAAAGGAACAATTGTCAAAACGTATTCCAGGAATCAAGTAACAATGTTAAAATTGGTCTACATCTACATTATGATCATCTGCATTCCTTTTAGCAATACTAAGGAGATATTCTGGTGAAGCATGTTATCAAAACACATTTCACGAATGCATCCATATCAGATAATATATTTGCATCTAGAAAATCGATCTAGATTTAAAGTGGAATTAATTATGCAGTTCTTGCGATTGGACAAGAAACACCTCTAATCCCAGTGAGGATGAATTAATACATCCTTCGACATCTAAAGCTATTCCCAGACTTTCAAAAACCACCATAAGCCACATTATTTGTTGCAACCCAAACGTCTGAAAAAAACGAAAGGTTTAAAAACGTTGATAATTCACAAAAGATATCTATTTAGCTATCAAATCATGGTTTCCTGGCTGCGCCTCCTTGTCTGGAGCCACTTTTGAATTATAAAATATATTTTTGATCAAAAAACATCATATTATTAAGGCACCCACATAATCCTCAAAAGATTTGGAAAAGTGAAATTCAACAGAATATTCTTGTCATTAATTACATTACAGTATTTTAACATTATATTTTTCTGAAGCAATCTAAAATGTATTTATATAAATATGTATAGATCACTTATTTGCTTTTTAAGGGCACCTGCTTTTTAAGAACACCTTGCGACATAAAAAAACTTATTCTCTTCATAAATAAGTATTTTTAATTATTATGTTTACAATTATTATTCTTCAATTTATTTATAATACATTTTTTAAATGGAGTCCTTGACTACAATTGGCCTTCTTCTGCATTTCATATAAAAAGTTGTATGTCACACTCGTGAAGAAAAGCGGAAATCCATGAAGGTGTTGAAGTTGACATCACTCGACCTTAGTTCGTACCACGGACGACACTCACTTTCAGCTCTTGCTGTCAAATTCTTAACCTTCATCAAGAGTCCGCTTTTTCGCACTTGTATCACAATGTACTATTATTTCACTCACAAATAATTCCACATTAAAAATGTTACAAAATTATAATTCTGTTCCCTAAATATTATTAGCGATGGAAATAAAAAATTAGTCAGTGAAAATCAGGAAACAGAGAATTTTATAAATGGAGTTTTGCGGCCGTCCTGGTAACCTATCCATACTATCAATAATAGATCAAAATGAGTTTTTAAACACAAGTGATTCTGTGAAAAATATAATCTTACATTTCAAAAAAAGGGAACGAAAATAATATGACTAATCACCAAGTTTTTTCAACAGTTTGGAACAATCTGAACATTGGCAGTTATGCAGCGCCGAACTGTGTCTAGCTGAAACATTTGAAAGTTTAAGAAAAGAACTCTAATAAAACACGAACTGAAAAAAGAAAAAAACATTACACTGTTATAGATTTCCGTTAAATATTGAAGTATACTGTCTCATTCGAGAGAACTGAAAACGTGAGTTGCAACTGGTAAGTGCGCTTCGTGGAGTCTCTTGGTGTGTGTCGAAATACGAGTGCCGAGTGAGCAAGAGGAAAACACTATCATGCGAGTGTGACCAATGATCAATGATAGACCGCTGCGGAAAATGGAATTGCTTTTACATGTCCGTGACATTATTCCGTCAACTATTCAATAAACCATACTTTTCTGCCTGAATAACTTTAATACGTGTGTTCTTCTTTAGAAACCTTTTAGCCATGGAAAGTCGTGATCAAATCGATCTTGATGATTTGTATAATGTTTTACTGAAATATGAATTTCATGATGAACAGCGTGCTGCGAGGTTTCGGGTTCGTAAGGATTTTAGTGCTCCTCTAGATAAAATTTTCGGCACGGGAATGAATAAACCGGACTCTTCCAATAAACCAACTTCGACAAAAAATACAAAAAAGAAACAAAATGGTAAGAACCCTAGCCTGGATGAAATGTTATGGGATGTGTTAGTGGATCCTGGAGCATCTGATTGTACTATCAACTTCATGGTGGTTCTGTAGGAAGATCTTCAAATAATACGCGATAGTGTAACGCTCCAAGTCTTCGGTTCAGAAAAATATAGAATTAATTCTCCCGCAATTGTGTACTTGGATATCTCAGTGTTAAGTGTGTTCCTTAAAAAGGTTGGATTTTGCGTAGTGACCGATGACGCTCGAGCGTTAGACGTGATTGTCGGTCGCACTTTTACAGAATATTTGCGAGAAATCTAAAACAAGAAGATGATAAATTGACCTTCACCGAGAATTCGGAAAATTATTTAACCAGCACTACTGTTGTGGAATCCGTACCCGAGGACGGATGTATCAAGTGTGGGAAATAATCATATTCTACCAATCTTTATTTTTCACAACGTCGAGAAAGGAATCGTCTAAGAAGAAAGAATTATCAGATTCCCACCACGATTCCTTGTGAGTGTATTGAATGATTACCGCGATAATGTGTCGATCAATATTTTTGTGTTGGACTGTAACGATTTAAGTAAAATGCAGATAATCGAAACAGTGGCGAACTTCGAATCGTCGTTGATACCTGTAAATTAAAGAGCCAGACTGAACAGATTAATTTTCATTTACCAAATGTGGATGATTATCTTGCAATGTTAAGGCGGGCGGACCGCCTGAAGATTATTGTGTTCTTTTTAGTTAATATTTGAATTGTAGGTAAAGACTGATCACATCTTAAAGAAAAATTTATTCTTGTTCTGAAGGCGCTCAAAAAAGCGAATTTAGCGTTAGATTTATCTAAATGTACTTTCTTCAGAAACATTCTAATACCTTGGATTCATGATCAACAAGGAAACTGTTGGTCCAAAATTAATTTAAAAAAAGTCACTGATTGTCATTATCTTTTATACTTCAATATACAAAAGACGAAGAACCCGCGAATTATTAGATTTTAAAACCTTCTAAATGAATTTTATTTCGATATCGATCATAGAGCAGGCGAAAAATTACTGTACCTTGACGCTTAGAACTGTTCACCTATCGGTGACCTGAATGCCATTTGAAAATGGGTCCCTCCACTCAGCGTCGCCACTAAGGCAAATTATAAAATGTAATAAGCCATTCTTTTGCTTTTTTAAAAAATAATTTTATGTTAAAAATTTTTTTTGCTCTTTAAACTTCGGAGAAAAGGGTGGCTGCGCTATCAGGATGTCCACTCAGCGCCGGCACCTACGAAAACTCACTAAAAATTATGGTAATGCGATGAACGATGAGTAGAGATTTTTTTTTATTTTGCTTTATGATGACATATATTACGTTTCCCAAAAAACTACCCCTAAGTCTTACACAACGACCTCCCGTGATCAAAAACGTTTTCAAAATGGGAAAATTACCTTTAACAATGTCCTCATAGAGCAAAAAAGCAAAAAATATCCACTTATTGCTTATCGCATTATAATAATTTTTAGTGAGTTTTCGTAGGTGGCGGCGCTGAATGAACGTCCTGCTAGCGCCGCCAGCCTTTTCTGCGAAGTTTAAAGAGCAAAAAAAATTCTGTTTAGCATAAAATTAGCAAAAAAAAGCAAAAAAAAGCAAAAAAATACGGCGTATTCCATTTTATAATTTACCTTGGTGGCGGCGCAGAGTGGACGGATCTTTTGGAAATGGAAGAGCGAACGGTTGGAATGTTATTGATTATTAGCCCGAAGACGAAATTATTACCTATTGATTTGTTGAGAAAAATCTCATGAAGTCCTTAAGAAATCCAACCATGATCGTATAAACCACGAGAAAAACGAGTTGAGATATTTAGGATTGCCCAAGCGGAATTTCGTATAAGCGCGCAATCATAAAACTTTTGAACGTCATTCCAATGTGACTATGGAAAAGTATGATTATTCGTTTTCGTGACTTGCAAAGACACATCAACGTAGAACATACAGTATCTAAATAACCTTACCCGGTTCTTTTACATGCGTCCAATGAGAGGCACTAACGCAGGAAGTGTGATCGGAATTCCTCAGGACTTTATTTTGGCCTATCGATCGCCAATAAGACTTATTATCGATCAAGGTATCTGCTTCACGTCTAATGAAATTGAAGATTCTGCTCTCAACATGGAATTCATCACACAGTGAATTCACCCCGCCATCGTCAAACTAACTAGCCTTCGGAATTATAGAGGTACAGACTCGACTCTACGTTTCAGAATGTACTTTCTAGGACCCAAGACTGTAAATGCTTTACAATCGTGACCCTTTCTTACCCTACTCTCAATTAGAATGTGCTTGGTGAATTTAGAGACCGTAAATCCTTCACCCATTCTCACCCCTTTAAAATAAGAAGTTTCTCGTTATGTCACAAGACCGCGAAGGTTTCGCAATCTTGACTCATTCGCAACCTACTCTAGATTGTAATGTTCTATGTAGATCCCAAGAACACGAATCCATCACAATCTTGACCCATTCCTACCCTAATCTGAATTAGAATATGCTCGTTGGGTCCCAAGATCGCGAACCCTTAAAAATCTAGACCCATTCTTCTACCCTAATCTAAATTAGAATGCTCTTGTCAAGTCCCAAGACTGCGGATCTTTTGCAATCTTGACCCATTCACAACCCAGCGTTGGGACCAGCGAAGCCTTTACAATCTTGTCTCCTTCTTCACCACTTGTAAATAAACTCTTCTTGTTGGATCCCAAGACCACTAAGCCTCCGCAATCTTGATCCATTCCTACCCTACTCTAAATTTAAACTCGTTTTGCGTATTGGCCCAATTAAAATTAAAATAAAAATGGAACTTTTTTAAAGTGAAAGATTTTCGAATTACGAATCCTGAACTGAACGATATCATAATTGAAAAAGAAAATAATTTAGCTAATTATTTAAAACACGGTTGATATCAAATTTGGAAAGATTTTTTCTAAAAATTTGTAAAATTCCTGGTCGAAAAATAAATTCACTGTCATCTCCCGGTTTTCCGGTCAAGCGGCCAACCTGTCTTTACATTGATAATGACAAAGCATCATTTGTCGCTCTATTTTCGTTTCATTCTCAGTACTGTTCACTAATTACAGTCACAGAAATTTAAATATTCGCACGGGCTCTCCCACTATTTCCTCTTATGTGACGGTTCTGCGAAACAAGGGAGCAAAGGTTACGCTCGGTACCCAATTTCGGAATACGCTCGTCCGCTATCCGCTGATCAATGCCTGGCCGCTGCGTAAAATAGAATAGCGTTTACATATCGGTGATTTCGAACGCATAAAAATTACTTAGTTCGGTTGTGTATAATATTTTTTCTTAAAATATTCAGTAAACCATAATTATCTGCTAAAAGAGTGGGACGATGGTCGTGGGGGCTAAAGCGTAGGCTTTGGACCCACTCCGTCGGCTTGCGGGTTCGATTCCCGCCTCGCACTCTGGAAGAGTCTCAGTGGCCCATGCGGTGAACACTAGCCTAGCAAGGGAGTTGTTCATCTCCGGAGAGTCGTGGGACCGGTACCTCTAGAGAAAAAGGTATTCTCTAAGTACTTAAGGCTGTTGCTCTTGGTGGTTCGGAACCCACCTTAAACTGTAGGTCCCCCTTTCACCACCAAGTAAGTGTGTGGAGGGTGTGTAAAGGAATAGAGAAGGTGTAAGAAAAATGTAAACCCTTAGGGGACACATTAGAAGCTTTCATCCATAATTATCTGCTTAAATAACACTAATGCGTTTGGGCTTCATTAGAAACCTTTCCGCTCAGAACTTACTATGAGTGCATTAATATTTAAACTTTTGAAATTTCGCTTTAACGCCAGAATCAATCACAAAAATGAATGTAATCAGTATCCTTTATCTTCTTATTTATATGAAATAAGAATATAATTTTCGAATTTGATAATTATAATGAGAATTTTGTCTTTTTAAATGTACATTTTATTCCTTTTTCCATATGAGTTCATTTCTAAAGCCTGATGAACTTTTTCCATTATTTTTATAAACGAAATCTTTATTATTTTAGATAATTGCAAAACTTTTAGTTTAAGGAATTGGTAATCAAACAGTTTCAAATTGTAATCATCCAGCATAAATCTAAACATTAAATAATTAAGACAATAATTTCTCAAATTCCACCCTTAAAAATCAGAAGATTTTAGAACCATTCATTAAAAATGAAATTATTTTGTATTGAAAAATATTCGAAAATCTTGAGCATTTCATACCATAAATAAATTTTTTAAACTATTTGGAATTAAAAGGTTTAAAAGTGTTCAATCCCATACACTGGAATCATACATAGTAACCTTGTTCTAAATTAATTCTTTAATACCTAATTTTTAATATAATATCTATACAATTGCATATTTTATATAATTTTCAATAGTTTTGACAAATTAATCGGCAATTTTCAAACTATTTTTAAATGATGATTTATTAATTTTTGGATCTTTATAAAATTTGTATATTCAGTTTTAATATTATGTTATTATTTTTTCTTTGATGAAAATTTTAAATTCCAAAATATTTGTTGCTTTAACTTTAAAAAATTAAATTTACAATTGTAAAATTTTAATATCATTCTTATTTTCAAAATTTTAATACGAAAACGTACAAATTCGATATTCTTCAATAAAAAATAAAAATGTTCAATTTTGAGTGCCATGAATTAGAAATTATAAAGTTTTAAACTACTTTTAAATGAAGTTTTCCAATTTGCTCGTTTCTGATTGAAACTTTTGCGATTTCAAATTATTTAGTATTATACACTTAAATTAAAGTTCATACAAGTTCAGTTGCTTTTCATTCCATTGGAAATATTGTCCCCTCTGTCAAGATTTTACATAATAGAAAATTGTTCAATTTGGAACGTTTATACAGACCTTATCTACATACATTTTTTATTTCGGGCGCTTTTGATTTTTAATTTCGAAAATTTGAGAAACATTTCCGGTATTTTTATTTTCATTGGGAAATTTTTATGTTTCGGAAAATGTTTATTTAGGTAATTATTTTTTCTGCATTTTTTCATATTCGGGAGTTTTAAAATTCGGCAAAATTATGTCAACTCTTTTGTAGAAATCATTAAAGATTTTTAATTGTATAACATAATTTGATATTTAAAAGTATTTAAGCCTATGTTTTATGTGTATATTTCCATAAATAGGTGAATCGATAATTCATCACTTTTCTCGGAAGAACGCTGTTAAATTATCTTGAAAACTTGTAATGATAAATGACCAGATATATAAAGAACTTGAATTGATACAAAGTATAGGAAACAGATGCTAACGACTAAGAATCGCTGAATCCATGGCAATTTTAGCAATACAAAAAACTGAAGAGAAAATAAAGCTAAAACTATATATTCCAATCGAGCTACAACTTACATTTTTTATGTTTAATAATTATGGACTAATAATCGATCCATCTGGACAATTTATATTATATTCAAATGTCCAAAGGAACATTCATGTCAAAGAATTCAAAGAAGCAAATGTTAATTTCTTGAACTTATCTGACAAGTGATAATTCTTCAAAAACTGCAGCAGGAATCAGGTCGCAATGTTAAAAATGTTCTGCATCTGCATTATAATTATCATGTACATTCCCCTCAGGAATACAAAGGAGACATTCTGGTCAAGGAGTTTATCGAAATATATTTCAAAAGTACAGCCCTATCAGATAATGTCTTTTTGTCTAGAAAATCGATCTAGATTTCAAAGCCGAATTGATGATCTAATTATCACAATTGAGAAAGAAACTCCACTAATCACGGTAAGTCTACACAATTCGAGCGAAATCATCCTTCCAGCTTCGAAGGTATTTGCAGATTTCCAAAAACATAGAGCAAATACATTATTAGTTGCAATCAAGACTTCCGAAGAATATGAAAAACCTTCGATTATAACATCCGACTTGATGGTTCAGATGGATTTTGTGATTCAATTATTAGGAGTACGAACTCGTCCCAAGATTCTAATTTTCCACTTATCAGTCAACAAAGGATTCACTTACGAAAATCTACTCCGCAGGATGTGGTCTCAGCGTTTTTTGGACGTTAGCGTCCTTGAAGTTGTAATTTCGAAATCGACCGATAAGTTTTTTGAAGAGCGAGAATAAATCTCTTCTCTGTATCACTGGAATCCTTTTACTAAAATCTACACCAAGAAAAAGCTTTCATCTAAAACTAAATTCTTGCCTCAAAAACTTTACAACATGAACGGTTATCAACTGAAAGCGGAAGTATTTGAACTTCTTCCGTTCATTAAGATAATATGTAATGCTACATACCCACTGAAGGTTGAAGGACGTAGGGCAGAACTACTAAAAGCGATATCTAAGAGAATCAACTTTAAACTGATAAACGTACTAATTGAAACTGGAATTGCGACCGAACACGAATTATTGGACCAGCTAACTAGCCACCAACTTCAGTTTATGGGAATCGAAACAAACATGTGGGACCGTCGCGATATAACTCTGGAACGAAGCACATTTACTGAAGTTATTGGAGGAACTGCATTGGTGCCAATATTATCCAGTAATACAACTTCCTTAACAAAAAATTTTGTTGTAGCAGGTATCTTTTTAATAGATCTTTTGATATCGATTTGGATTCTTTCTCGCTCAAAGAAGTTCGATAAGCGCTTTTGGAAATGCATCTACATTACGCAATTAGTTCTCGGCTCTCCTGTACCACAAGATCCTCAAAAAACGTCAGAAAGGATTCTATTTTCCTCCTTTCTTCTAGCATGCAGCGCTTATTTATCCTGGCTTTATATGGCATTATCAGAAGTTACGTTAACCAGAGGAAAGGAGATAGAAATTTCTGGAGTTAATGATATGATTCTTTCAAATCTGACACCATCTATATCTAGCGTGCCTATGTACATTACGGTAATAAACATGGTCGATAATTCATTTCAGAAATTCATGGACAATAGTCTTATTATCTCGACGGAAGATTGTATTGAGATGTTAAAAACACACACAAATGTTTCCTGTTTTGTGGAGAGAAGAATAGGGAAAGAGATTATTACAAAAGACAGAATTGAATACAGTCAACGCTTGATGAATATAATGGCTGAAGATTTGTTTACAAACATGCGATGCTTGAATTTTGAACCTGGTTCTCCATTTATTGACCAATTTGTTGATTTAATCATGAAGTTCCAAGTTTCTGGAATCTATGATAGATGGTTTACAGGCACGTCATAACTTCTCATACAGAAAAATTCGAAGTATCTATTGATGTAGATTGGAAACTTTTCTGCGTGTTCTTAATAGGGTATGTTGTTTCATTTGGTGTCTTTATCGCAGAAGTGATTATAGGAAAATGCGCGCCCTAGTTAATTAGTATGCGCTAATTATTTCCTCAGCGCCCGGACATGTCTCTCACATTTATTTAAAATAACATTAAAACGAAACTTTATCAGAATACTGCCACAAAATTAATTAATTTTTACAAAAAATAATATTCTCTAAAGGATACGTAAAAAAATGTAATATTTGACTACGAATTTATTTAATGAATTTTAAACACAGCTGATGAGGGTGGGCCCTATTTTTTTTTTGAAAAATCGTTTACTCCTACTCGCGATTCAGGTGTAAATGCCTAAAATATGATATCCGCTAAATTTTCGTTAAATCGGATAATATCACAGGTTAACAGATATCGTTAATTTTTTTGACCACAGGGAAATACGAGTGTTTTTTACGTATTTTGTGTGCTAAATTCAAGTCCGTCAACCATTTTCCGCCCATTTCTGATACTCAAACATTGTGCATGCAAAAACAAAAATATTCATCCTCACATTCATTGTTACATTCTAATTTTCTCAAAATAGTTGTTATCTAAATATGTACTGTACACTAGATTTGAACTTATGTTGCATCTTATTTACAAACGGTTATTAATTTTCAATTTAAACCATAAAGACCATTATATTAATGAGTTTTGAATAAATAAATAATATTTCAACACATAGCCACATTAAAATTTCTCGACCTTTAGCATTTAGACACATGATACAAGTGTTCCTTATAAATAATAAAACATTTACACAAACTTTAAACAAAAGATCTCACCGGCTATTTAGATCAAATCTGTGTCACATCTATTAAATCCCAATTATTATCATAAGTTCCTATCCATGTGAACTAAAATCACGTTTAATTTTAACCCAAGCAATTAATTTTTATGGAGTTATGAAGAGGAAATGAAAAATAACAAAAGTTATAGTTTTTTTTAAAGTGTCAAGCAAGTTTGATATACAAAATATATGTTGTGAAACTAATGAGACAAGCGTTGAGAAAAGAGCAAGGTTACGAAAATTTTAGACGCTAGTGAAAAATTCTGAACTGCCCAGTTTTCCCAAGAAAAATTCCTTATGTTCAGTTAGCTTTATAATTATGTAGTAACGATAAGTATAAGTCAGGATATGAAAGGTCGCAATAATTCACACAATATGCAACTTTCAATTCCCTCTATATCTTAGCATCTAACTAAGTCTCTTATTGATGAAAAAAAATGAAATTTGTTTAGTGTAATAATTTGAAGTAAGATTAGATCGTAGTGAAAAAAATATTAGGTCTTGGTAATTGAAAAGAGATGGGAAAATGATAAGGTACATTGAAGTAAAAATTTGTGGATATGCATACACGTGCCATAGAAAATAATTAATAATTTGTTACCAATCATAAAATATGTATATCTATAAACTAAGAATTGTTAAGTCGTCTCCAAGTTTAATAAAATTTAATGAAAATTGTAGGGAAAAATGCATATCTTTCAATCTAACTACAACTGTAAGTTTTCTTTGTGTTTTATAAATTATAAATGATAATCAATCTGATAATGCACCTGCATTATAATTATCCTGTAAATTACTCTAAGAAATGCAAAGGAGATGTTCTGCTTAGGGAGTTTATCGAAATATATTTCAGGAATACAACCCTATCAGATTTTTGTTCTCTAGAAAATCGATCTAGATTTCAAAGTCGAATTGATCTAATTTTCACGATTAGAAGAGAAACTCCTCTGATCACAGTAAAATTGAAAATTCTAGCGAAGACATCCTTTCAGATCTAAAGTATTTCCAGCCTTTCAAAATTCATGAGCAACCACACTATTCATTGTAACCAAGACGTCTGAAGAATACGAGAAACTTTAGATCATAAGATCCATTCTGATCGCCATTTTGATCATTTATCAGGATGACGAATTCGACCCAAGATTATAACTTTACATTTACCAGTCAACCAGGAACTGATTCAGGAAAATCTCCTACGCCGGATGTTTTCTTAGAAATTTCTGGATGTTAGTTTCCTTGAGATTGTGATCTTGGCATCCTCTAATCAGTTTTTGCAAGTGGGATGAAAAGTTCCTTCCCTGAATCACTGGAATACCTTTTCTCAAATCTACAACAAGAAGATTTTCTCACTAAAAACTAAACTCTTTGCTCAAAAACTTTACACAATGAACGGTTATCAACTAAAATCAGGAGTCTATGAATATCTTCCTATCGTTAAGATACCACATAACATAACATACTCAATAAAAGTTCAAGGATCTAGGACAGAACTCCTAAAAGCTTTATCAAGGAAAATCAAGTTTAAACTGATCCACGAACTAATTGAAGTTGGAACAATGATAGAAAGGGTATTATTTGATCAGCTATCTCGCAAAGATCTTCAGTTCTTAGGAAACAAAAGAAACACATGGGCTCGTAGCAGACAAATTCTGGAAAGAATTATTACTGAATTTATTTTATTCTAGCACGTATCTTCTTAATAGATCTTTTGATATTAATTTGTATTGTTTCTCGCTCAATGAAGTTTGAAACGCGCTTTTAGAAATGCATCTAAATTACGCAATAAGTTCTTGGCTCTCTCGTTTCACAAAATCCTCGAAAACCCTCGGAAAGAATTCTCTTTTCCTCTATTCTTCTGGCCTGCATCGCTCATTCATTATGGATTTATATTGCATTAGCAGAAGTGACCTCGAACATCCGAACAGAGCTACAAATTTCTGGACTTAATAAAATGGTGTGCTTAAATTTAAATCTATCTTTCTCTAATGTACCTTGGTACATTGCCGCGAGGAACCTGGGCGATGACTCGTTGCAGGAATTACTAAACCAGCCTCTTATTATGCCGACAGAAGATTGTATTGAGATTGAATACAATTTTAATGATGATTTGAATTTAAATAATGAAATAAAACATTGAAAAATCCTAATTTTAAATTTATTTAAGAAATATATTTTGTAGTCTTATTTGACTTAGCCAAGGTAATATTCATGTCAAAGAATTCAAACAAGCATGTCCTAATTTTTGATATTCCTCTTACACATTATAATTCCCTAAAAACTGTTTCAGAAATCAGGTCACAATATTAAAACGTTTCTGCATCTGCTTCATCATCACCATGTGCATTACTCTCAGAAATGCAAAGGAGATATTCTGCTTAGGGACTTTATCAAAATATATTTCAGAATTACAACCGTATCAGATAATGTCTTCATGTCTAGAAAACCGATCTAGATCTCAAAATCAAATTGATGATCAAATTTTCACGATTGAAAAAAAAAATCCTCTGATCACAGTGAATCTGTAAAATTCCGACAAACTCATCCTTCCAGATCTGCAGGTATTCCCAGCATTTCAAAAACCACGAACGACCACATTATTTTTAGTAACTAAGACGTCTGAAGAAAATGAAAAACATTCGATTATAAAATCCAACATGATCCCTCAGATGAATTTTGTTATTCGATTATTAGGAGTACGAATAAGACCCAAGCTTCTTATTTTACATTTAGTAGTCAACAAAGCCTTTGCCTACGGAAATTTACTTCGCCGGATGTGGTCTCAGCAATTTTTGGATGTTAGTGTCCTGGAAATTGTGATTTTATCGTCCTCCAATCAGTTCTTCTAAGTGCGACTAGAAATTCCTTCCTTGCATCACTGGAGTCCCTTTACTAAAATCTACAACAAGAAGAATTTTTGAACGAAAAAAAAGCTCTTTCCTCAAAAACTTGACAACATGAACGGTTATCAACTAAAATCAGGAGGCTATGAATTTTTTCCTTTTGTTAAAATACCAGAGAATTCAACACACCCTCTAAAAGTGCAGGGACCTAGGACAGAACTCCTAAAAACTTTATCAAAGAAAATCAACTTTAAACTTTTCAATATTCTAATTGAAGCTGGATGTATGACAGAAAGGGTATTATTAGATCAGCTAACTCGCAACAATCTTCAGTTTTTAGGAAGAGAAACAAGCATGTGGGATCGTAGCGGAGAAACTCTGGAACGAATTATTACTGAATTTATTTTATTCTAGCAACTGCATGATTGTGAAACACGGGATTGAATACAGCCAACTATTGATGAAAATATTGGAAGATTTGTTCACAGAAATGCTATGGTTGAAATTTCAATCAGGGTTACCGTATGTAGAACGATTTGATAATTTTATAATGAAGTTCCAAGCCACTGGAGTTTATAATAAGTGGTTTTCAGGTCGGAAACGAAGAAACTTTGTAACTCCTCTTTTATACGAAACATCTATTGAGGTAGATTGGACACTTCTCTTCGTCTTCTCAGTAGGGTATGTAGTTTCAGCTTGTGTCTTTATCACAATATTGTTACAATATTACACCAATATTAAATATTTTCTACACAAAATAGCATTCTCTAATAATTTATGCATTTAATTTTTAGCACTTGTGATACTATGAACATTTTAAATATAATAACGTATTAATAAGTAAATAATATTTCAAAAGTTGTCCACTTTTTTATTTCTGGCCCTTATTCTTTCGACTTTTGATTGGATTTTCCACAGGGGAAACGAAGCCTATTTTCTTAAAGAAACTTCTCCATTTTTACAAGGCAAGGAATTTAAACTAATATCTTGATAAAGTTATTATCTGCGATTCCCTAGTTTAAAAAAAAATGTTCGCAAGATGAATGTAATTTTTGCTTTCTTTATCGATAAAACAAAAGAAAATTTACATTTTTCTTCTTAACATTTGTTTATCGTTTTTACACGACGCAGACCAGGGAACCTACATGTTTCGAGGCCAATTCAGACTTCCTTGTCAGGATTTGATCATAGAACAAGCTAAAGGTATGGTAAATTTATATACCTGAAAATAAAATATTTAAATTAATATTAAATAAAAGTTGATTAATTGTAATATAATCAATATCTCTTGTGACAAAATAATTGTTCTATAAAGGATTATTTTTACTATCAAGTCATTAACAAATTAATTGTTTTGTTTTGAGAGTACCCTCATTAAATTAATAGCTTTGTTATCCTCTCTCTTTATAAATAAAATATCTATGAATTCTCCTATTTTCTGAATTTTCTAAAAAGAGTATCTAAAAACATTTGGAGATAGTAAAAACCTACTTTTTAACAAAAAACTTAGCTGAAAATTTTTTTATTTAAGTCTTCCTTTAATGCCTCTGTTCTTTTGAATTGCAGTTGAAAGTTGTGACAAAATAAGTCAGATTAGACTCAATTTCCTAAAAGTCTAAAAGATACTCTGCTATAGCTTTAATATAACTACAGTTATGGCCTGTCAAATAACACCCTCTTTTGCTAAATATTCTAAGAATGATAGTATTTTATTTTATTCTTCAAAATCTTATTCTGACAGGCAGATTTGAAAATGTCAAAAGATAAACCAAGAGCACACGATAAAAATCGTCGTCGCATTTGCTTATTATGTTTCGGGAAAACAAAGAAAATGGTACTTGTGAAGATAAAATTAAAAGTTTACGTAGAGAAAATGTTTAATTATGATGCTGATGATAATCGGATACCCCTAGTTCTGTGTATAACTTGAAAAAATATGAATACCGTGTTATTAAAGATATTACAGAAAAAAGTGTAGGATCGTCTGATTTTCTAACATACCGTTTAAGATTACCATCAGATTGAGAAGCAGCAATGTGTTATGTGATTGTCGTTTTTGTCAACTGGCAAGAAATTCCTTTTTAACATTTTCTCAACTTCTGCTGCATTCTTATACCTTTCCTGTTTCACGGCAATGAATGTGCCATAAACGGGAATGAATATTTCATTCGAATAAGGAAATGTGAATTGATGGAAAGAAATATATTTTAAAGTAAGCAAATATTTTATAGGCTCAAAAAACTATTTCCCTACATCAAATTTTTAAACATTTTAAGGCAAAAGGCCATATTTAACCCTCACCATATGAATGCCAAAGAAATATTTCTTCAAATCAAAAACGTGGATATTGAATGTAGCAACATATTTCTTTAATCTAAAGAAATATTCATTTGAAAAAAATTACATCAAATTAGTAAATGTTAGATTTAAAAACTAATGACTGCGTTGAAATAAATTTTTATTTTTAATGAATAATTTAATTCTAGTAATCAAATGAAATATTTCCTTCAATTAAAGTAATTGATATTCTTTGTAGCACAATATCTTGTTGATCGAAATAAACGCTTCATTGGTATAAATGCAGGAACTTTTTGTAACAAATAAATATATTTTCAATTTATTTATTATTATTTAGAATTAACTCATCACGTTTTTGATTTAAATTAACATCAATTCTTCATTCAAGTATGGAAAAATTATTGATTCAAATGCATCCAAATCAAATCAAAGTATCGAACTCATTGATTAAGTTAATATTTCTTTGAACGACTAAACAGATTTTAATAAATATGTACCTTTTGAATCCAGAAAATCATTTTTTATTGTAAGAAATACTTATTTGAATCAAGAAAATATAGCCAAAGAATTTATTTCTTTAGATCATGTAGCATCTTTAAGCCTTATATCTAATAGTAAGGAAAGCTAGAGATGGTTTGTGAATCGCCCTTTATTTTATTTTATAAATAATTATTTATTAAGATT
>NC_046666.1:6079112-6085840 GCF_010883055.1 Belonocnema kinseyi | reverse complement strand
TTTGTGTGTATGTGTGTATCGACCAGCACTCTTTCATTTACACAAGTCAACACATTTCTGACCTTTCGACAGATTTAATTTGCTCTCGTCAGGAAATTGGTTCCGAGTATGCACATCGGTATCAATCCTGGTAGAGCTATGAATCTGAAACGAAACTATTGATTGGCATTAACAATTTTGAAGAAAACTTTAGGCAAAAACTACAACTTCTTGCTTTAAACTAACTCCAACTTTACTTTCATTAATCTTTAGCCCTTTCAACTGAAGTCGTTTTTATTAGTGCAATCTCTAATAATTTAGCTGTCCACAGAACCCGTATTAATAATAAATAATGTTGAATTGTGGGTGCACAAAAAGTGAAAGGAGAATTAATTCTGATCAGAAACCTGATGAATTGATATAGATTTTTCTTCATTTACGTAGCCGTTTTTATTTTAATTTACAGAATCGCCTTTATTTAATTTACATTGAATTTATCAAGAGAAATCAGACTTCGTGCAAACTAAGGTCCATGTTTGCCTAACAACCAAGTCCAATTTTTCTGACCTTTTGGCAAATGGTCTCCAATTTTTCCAGTCGTGAGCCACTTAGTAGAGGGCATTTGCTAAACATTGTAACTACCTTCTGATGCCCTTAATTTAAATTACTTGGGTTCGAGTAGTCATACTTGGAGTAAGTTTTCCTTATCCTTGACCTCACAAATCCATAGCAATTAAATATTATTCAGTTGCTTTAATCATGGGTATAAATAGTGTTTTATGACAATCAAACCTGCCTGGATGAGCTACCAATTAGTAAATAGGTTAAAATCCAAGTCAGACATTTTCACGTCAACGAACACGTTCATGGGTGAAGCAGCTAAATGGCACAAGATTCTTTAATGACGAAATTTTCACATGATTCAGAACGTTTGAGATAAAACTGTTAAGCTCCCAATTGAGAATAGGTTGAAAAACAGTTGCTCTCCCTTGTACTCATTAATTTGCATATGTCACTCAAAAACACTCGGAAGAACCTCAGAAGTCCTATTTTCTTTTTCAAATAACTAATTAACCTTTTTTGTTGGTAAAATATTAAAGGATCCTGGAGACTTTATTTCTGGCTTATTATCCCGCGATTCGTAGCTAATTCGTGTCCATCGAGATTTGGCTGTGTTTCGCGAGAATAGAGGCCTCCTTGCCAGGACACCTAATTGCTGTCGATGCCTAGCGAAGAGAGAAAATTAATTTCCCTGGTCGTAGCTCGATCGTGACTTCTGGTCCCTTTAATGCTAACCTGCTCATTCCTTTTTACGAGGGCTGTTTGATAAGTCAGTAACTATTTGAATAAGAGATTTTTTCGGCAAAAAGCATTTTATTTCTCAACATAATCTCCTTTTAGTTCGATACACTTAGTTCAGCGTGTTTCCAACTTCTTAATTCCTTCCAAATAATAGGTTTTCTCAAGGCCCTTAAAATAGGCATTTGTTTCGGTGATGACCTCTTCATTCGACCCAAATCTCTTACCGCCCAGCCATTACTTTAGGTTTGGAAACAGAAAATAGTCGCAGGGGGCTAAATCTGGAGAATATGCTGGATGAGGTAGCAGTTTATAGCTCAATTTATGGATTTTTGTCATCGCAACTACACACATGTGCACCCGTGCATTGTCCTGATGGAACAGCACTTTTTTCTTTGACAAACGCGGTCGTTTTTTCTTCAAATCAGTATCAAATCTGTCCAAAAGCTCTGAATAATATTGAATGCTGATTGTTTTACCCTTCTGAAGGTAATCGATGTGAATGATACCACGTGCGTCCCAAAAAACTGTGGCCATGACCTTGTTGGCCGACAGACCTACCTTGGCCTTCATTGGTGCACGTTCACCCGAAGAAACCCACTGTTTCGATTCTTCCCTGATCTTTGGTGTATTGTGATGGATCCACGTTTTGTCCACGGTTACGAAACGGCGCAAAAACTCGTTCGGATTGTGGTTGAATATCGTCAAACACTACTTTGAAGTGGTCACACGATTGCGCTTATGGTCGAGTGTGAGCAATCGCAGCACCCATCTAGCGGATAGTTTTCTCATGTACAAATATTCATGTAAAATGGGATGTACCCGCTTAGTTGAAATACATACAGCCTCAGCCACCTCACGCAGTTTCACTCTGCTATCGTCCAATATCATTACATGGATTTTATCGACGATTTCTGGCGTGATGACCTCTTTTGGGCGACCTGAACGTTCGGCGTCACTTGTGCTGGTATGACCACAACGGAACTCAGTAAAACACTTCTTAACCATTGAGATTGATCGTGCTGAGTTCCCATAGTATTTATCAAGCCTTTCCTTTGTTTCAGTAATGGTTTTTTTACGTAATAAATAATGCTTTATCAGGACACGAAATGCATTATTCTCCATTTTCGTTAAAATTCACGAGGTTATGTCCTTTCAATGGCTGTCCAACACAAACTAAATGACCCAGCTTGCTCAAGATTTAACAAGAGTCTATTCACAGATAACGTTGACGAAATAAAATGCTTATTTGCCAAAAAAATCTCTTATTCAGAAAGTCACTGACTTATCAAATAGCCCTCGTATCATAGGTGGGTGCTCGTGCAACCCCTTTTTCTCTGCTAAGCCGATTTTGCGCAATACCTGTTTATTTTATCTGTTAATTATTTCGTATAGGAAAGCGCAAAATCTCTTAGTAGCATATTTATTCTTATTTTCTCCTTATGACTCTTTATTTGAAAATATGAGATGTAAAATCATACTGAATCTCTTTAATGAACAAAAGATATTTGTCTGCTTTAAATAAAAATTATTACTGTCGAAGAATATTTTCTTGATACAAAGAAATATGATTCAAGTAAATTCATTTACTTGGTTCAAAAGAATTCTTTTTGTCAGTGTAAGATATTAGTAGCGTTACTAAAGTCGCTTTGCGTCTTGTGAAGAAGATAAATAAAGTTTCACACGAAGAATGCAATTCTTGTTATGTTTCTCAAGTTATTAGCTTGGATTCCTTTCTTAGGGTGGCGATGGGACAGTTTTCCTTAAAGAAAGGAGCTTTGTTTCACCATTCGAATATGTAAAGTGCGTCACTGTTAAAAGAATAAGAGCAATAAATAAAATTGTGCCTAGCTGTTTGAATATCATTTATTTCTACGTCAATCATGTAATTGTTTTTTTGGTCTGAATTAAAAAAAAAGAAGAAACGTTTCTTTAAGTCTAGTGTACGGCACATATAAAGATAACGATTACTTCCTTCAATAATTATGAAAAGAGTTTTTATGAATATTTTTATTAGTACATACAAAATGTTTACAGTAGCACAAGTGCTTGAAATTCATTGCATAAAATCTTAGAGAATATTATTTTCTATATAGAACATTTAATATTATGGTAATATTGTAACGATGTAACTATGAAATATTACATGAAATATATGTTAGACTTTAGTTCCAGTAAGAAACTAATACGTTATTTTGGCCTCAAAATTCCCTAATTCTGATTTTACAAACAAACAAGGGCGTGAATTTTCCAATAATCACTTCAATGATAAAGACACCAACTGAAAATATATACCCTACTCAGAACACGAAGAGAATTGTCCACTCGATTTCAACAGTCCTATCGTATGCAAGAGGAGTTATCAAGCTTATCGCCTCCGACCTGAAACCAACTTATTATAAACTGCACTGGCTTGAAACATCATTATTAAATTATCAAATCGTTCAACAAACGGTAACCCTGGTTTAAATTTCAAGCACCGCACTTCTCTGAACAAATCTGCTGCCATTACTTTCATCAACGGTTGGCTGTATTTAATTTTGTGTTCTTGAATCATTTGCTCTCCTAGTTTTCTCGAGACGAAACAGGAAATATTTTTATCTTTTTTCAACATCTCAATGCAAGCTTCCCTTGACATGATAAGAGTCTTGTGATAAGAGTCATGATGTGTCTTGCAGCAATGTACAAAGGTACATTAGAGATAGAGAGTGTCAAATTTAAACGAACCATGTAATGAATTCCAGGAATTTTTAGCTCTGTTTGGATGTTTAAGCTTACTTCTGCTAATGCAATATAAATCCAGGATGAATAGCCGATGCAGGCTAGAAGAATAGATGCAAAGAGGATCCTTTCCAAAGTTTTTTCAGGATCTTGTGGTACAGGATAGCCAAGTACTATTTGCGTAATGTGGATAAATTTCCAGAAGCCCACTAATGCAGTTTTTCTAGTAAGTCCAGTAAAGCTGCTTCGTTCCAGAGTTTTTCCGCTACAAGTCCAAACATTTGTTTCAATTCCTATCAACTGAAGATCATGGCGAGTTATATGATTCAATAATGCCCTTTCTGTCATACTTCCAGTTTCAATTCGTATGTTATTCAGTTTAAAGTTGACTCTTTTCGATAAAGTTGTTAGAAGTTCTGTCCTAGGTCCTTGAAGTCTTAGAGGGTATGCAGGACTATGTGTCATTTTAACGAAGGGAAGAAATTCATAAACTCCTGACTTTAGTTGATAACCGTTCATGTTGTGAAGCTTTTGAGGAAAGAGTTCAGTTTTAGATGTGAAATTCATATGCGTATAGATTTCAGTGAAGGGATGCCAGTGATGCAAGGAAGAAATTTCTTGTCGTACTTCAAAAAACTGACTGGAGGGTGCTAAAATCACAATTTCAAGTACACTAACGCCCAAAAATTGCTGAAACCACATTCGGCGGACTAGATTTTCGTAAATTAATGCTTTGTTGACTAATAAGTGTAATATAAAAATCTTGGGTCGAATTCATACTCCAGTAAACGGATCACGAAATTCAACTGCACTATGAAGTTGGATCTTATGATAGAAGGTTTTTCGTATTCCTCAGAAGTCTTAGTTACAAAAAATTGTGGTTGCTCGTGGATTTTGAAAGGCTGGAAATAAATTTAGATGCGGAAGAATAAATTCGCTGGAATTTTGCAGATTTACTGTGATCAGAGGATATTCTTTTCCAATCGTAAGGAGTAAGTCATCAATTCGGCTTTGAGAACTCGATCGATTTTTTAGACATAAATACATTATCTGATAAGGCTGTACTTCTGAAATGTATTTTCATAAATTCATTGACCAGAATAAATCTTTTGCATTTCTAAAAGGAATCCAGAGGATGATGATCATGTAGATGCAAAAACATTTTAACATTGTGGCCTGATTGCTGGAATAATTTTTAAAGAATTATCATTTGTTATAGAAGATCAACAAATTAAGATATGCTTGTTTAAATTCTTTGTCATGAATATTCCCCTGTGCACGTAAACTTTGATTTTTTTCTAGATGGATCGATTATTTGTTTATAGTTATCAAACATGAAAGATTGAAATTGTAGTTAGATTGAAAGATATGCATTTGCTCTCTAGAATTCTCATTACAATTTATTTATCTTGACGAGGACAAATATACTTCTCGTAGACTTAGATGCAAAGATATAGAGAAAATTAAAGATTGCACATTGTGTGCAATGTTTCCTTACCTATACTTATTGTCACCCGGGCTTGTATTATCTAGGTACTTATCCCTTCTAATGTTGAACATAATTATGTACCTACCTGGTAACGATTATGATTCTTAACATTTTTTCTACTGTCAGAATTATTATTACTGAACAGAATTATGTACCTAACTGGTAACGATTATGATGCTTAACATTTTTTTTTACTGCCTGAACTGTTTTAAGCTTCAGACTTTTCTCGACACTACTCGTCCTTCCTCAGATTTCGGGACAATGATTTGGATGCCCCAGATGGAAAAAATAATTGTCTTTGATTTTTTTGTATTCGTGAGTATCATAACGTGGTAGGATGCACGCGAGTGTCAATCATCGTCAGCAAATGCAAACCGTACTCTGCGAGACCTGAGCGTGACACACACACACACACACACACACACACACACACACACACACACAAAATAGAGTGAGATACAAATCAGACTCTTTGTTTCAATACACGCAAGAAACATAAACAATATTAATATAAAATCACATTTACTTACATTTCGATTTTTCTATTTTGTCGGATTTTCACAGTCAATATACACACAGGGTGAACAATACCAGGAGAAAACTTTCGATGTCCTGCTTGCATAGAATTTAAACACTGAAGTCGTTTAGAGTACTAGAATAAAGTGAGTAATTAAGAATGTATAGATGAGTATTTTTGTTTGTGCATAATAAATGTTTGCGTATGAGCAGTGGAATGGTCCTTTTTAGATGGTAAACATGTATTTCGGCCACACGGAGAAAAATGGATGTTTAAATGTAGATGTTCAACTGGTAAGCTTGTGCCACCATAAATGTGAATATTCATGCCGAACATCTACTATCTTCTTGTTACTTTTATAAAAAATTCACTTATATGGCAGTTTGGAACACAAAACCTTTTTCAAATAGATGTTATAGTTTTCGACCGAGATTGGGTAATTAATGAAGATGGTAGGTTTTTCGGGTTTTTGATTCTTTGTTGAACGTGTTGTAAAAAACTAAGTTTCGCCCACTATATGTAGGGTCTCCTCAGGCTTATGAAACTTCCAAATCTAAGATATTTACATTTACAATACTAATAATTATTCACGTTAAAAATTAAAATTTAAAAAACTCTACATTTCAAAATTGTGGGTCCGGATGCAATAAGGGCACATAAAATTTTTTCGTGCGAAAACGAAGTCCCCTGGAGGCTTTAGAAAAAATTTTCGAATTTTAATTT
>NC_046666.1:6072716-6079012 GCF_010883055.1 Belonocnema kinseyi | reverse complement strand
TTTTGAAAATTAAAATTCGAAAATTTTTTATAAAGCCTCCAGGGGACTTCGTTTTCGCACGAAAAAATTTTATGTGCCCTTATTGCATCCGGACCCACAATTATAAATAGTCTTACCATAGATAGAAACAACTTTTGCTTTACATGTGTCGATGTTTTTAGTAAATTTCAAATTGTCATAGCCATCCCTACATAAAAGAAAACTTTTGGATCTTTCCTTTATTCTTCGCTTCCAGCCATGCTATGGTAATTTTTTATTTGAAAACTTATTTCGGTGGGCCAACACATGATAAACATACTATTGCCATGGGTGCAGTGCGAGACTTGACGTGTCGTTGCAAATTTGAATCATTCAACATTGATTAGTGGCTTTAATTAAAGTTCTATGAGCATAAATAAAATTTGGCATGCCTTTTCTTTAATTAACTGTATTCTCGGTTTTTTCAATGTGAAACATTTCTTTGAAAACTATTTTTTTATAATTTATTTCAGTACCTAATACGTATTTTAATGTTGTCAAAGTCAAAATGGTGGTCCAGAGTATGTAAATTTTCAAAAAGGGCAGTTTTTAGATAATTCTGTTGCATTTTTTTTCATTGGCAACTGTAACAAATTTTTGTCCTCGTTTGTTATTACTTTTATCATTTTTTGTTAAAAATACAATTATTTGGTTTAAAATCCAAACACTTCATTGAAAATTCGCCTTTTTGGTACAACATCAATGTTCGTGGCTTGAAATTTATCTTTGTGGCTAAAAATTAAACTGCTTGGTTGAAATCTGGACATATTGGAAAAAATTCATGTTGAAGATGCATAATTTTAATTAAACATTTAACAGTTTGATTAAAGATTCACCTATTGAGTTGAAATTTAATGTAATTCGTTAAAAATTCAACTAGCTAAAATTTGAGCTATACCGTAATCTATTTGGTGGTAGTATTATTTTTGAAAAAAATAGAAGTGAGTTCGCAGAGAAGAAACATTTCATAAGTTCAAAAATGCAAAAGAAGTGAATCTCTTTACAATAATTGGCTATAACAATACACTATCGTGCAAAAAAAATCCTGCAAGAAGGAAACATATTCTTGTTAAAAATGCGAAATAAGTGAATGTGTTCATACAAATTGTTCGCAATTGTGATAATTGTTGCTAAATGAAAATATTTGACCAATAAATACTTATTATTCTCTTGGGCATAAAAGTAGTCACTTGATTAAAAAGAGAAAATAAAGATTCTTGTCATTTTTCAATTTCACTAGAAAATTTAAGAATGTTTTTTAAATTGTCCTTGGCAGGACTCTTTGCAAAATTTAATTATCTTCCGATGGCGCACTTCGATGGAGCTAAACACAAAAAGTATTACACCTTCCGGTTTCTTTCTGTTCTCATTACTGTCTAATGTCACGGTAATCTTGAGAACCAAATAAAATGTTGGAGCCATTTTTCAAAAAACTTTTTTCTTTAATATTATTTCTTGGCGGGGGTTATTACGTTTAGTTTTTTGGAAATAATACTGAAGTGAGGAATAACTGGTATACATATTTTTTTCGGTACTAAAAAGAGAATGTGTATGTTAAACATCTTGCAATAACCAAATTTATTTCAACTTATTAAAAATTTGTGAAAAAACAAACAAAAAATCAGTTTTTCGAAAACCGCTCCTTTTTGTTGACTCCTAATGCTTAGGTATGCTTGAAGAGAATTGAAAACCATCAAATTAACTGCAAAAGTGAAAAAACAAACAAAGATTATACCTTCAATAGTTTAGAAGATAGTAAAGACTTATTTTTATAAAAAAAAATTGCTGAAAATTAAAAAATTTTTAAACTATGAATTAAAAGCTTACAGACAGAAAATGATTAATTATGATGCTGATAATAATCGATTACTGCGGCTGCCGCACATTACATGCCAAAGAGACGAACACCGTGTTATCAAAGAAGCTCTAAAACAAGTGTAAGCTTATTCGAGATCTTCTTACCTTTAGACCATGAAGGCACCAATGTTATCCCAAAGGTCAAAACAAAAGTCAAATTCATCACATACAGATTCAGACTTAGCGACCTTAAAAACCCCTTGGGTAATGTTTTTCGTTAACGCTAAAAATTGAACTCACCCGACCTGCGCGGTCGTCACATTGAAACGGGTGCTTGGTCAGGGTCAAGGTCAAAGTTTAGATTTTCATCAACTCTTGATACTTACATAAGTTTGTCAAAAAGAGGCGTTTCCACCATTTAAAAAAGTTGACCTTGAAACAACTTGAAAGTCATCTTGAAGGTCAAAACTAAGGTCTTAATCAGGTTCCTTGTCAAAAGTCACTACGAGAATGACCTTGACTTTTATGAGAAAAAGCTCATTTAACAAGATACAGGCCTGCTCCACTACTTTTGTGACACCCTGCACAATCTGAACAGCTGAATAGTAGAATCGGGTTCAAAAGTTTGAAAACAAGTTTTCTTGTTACTCTTACAAAGGAAAATGAAGGGCCAACCGTGCAGAATACTACAACTCGATCATTCTGCCTCTTTATATTACTGTCAGTCAAGAAACAACAAGAAATTTATTGAACCAGTCGATTTTTTTGGCGGATGACTTTATAAAATTAAAATTATTTCTTGAAAAAAAGATCCTACTCCATCTTCACTCCATTGGGAGTCGAGCCACAAAACTTCTGATTTCCCGTCAGGTGCTTTTCCAATTAAGCTATTAGAGGGATCAGAATAAAAACTCTTAATTCAAGAAAATAACGCTTATTTTTAGCTAGGTGTTAATGGTACAAGTAATTATTTTTTAATTTATCTGCTATATCATCAGAGATTGTACCTTACCGACAGTAGATCAACCCTCCAAACCACGAAGGCAGAAAATCTACACAATATTTGATTCCCAGTGGAGTGAAGATGGAGTAGGATCTTTTTTTCAAGAAATAATTTTAATTTAAAAATATTATTTTCCATCTAGTCTTATTAAGACGTTAAGCATTTTCTGTTATTAAAGATTCTTAACTTGATCGATATTGTGTAGATTTTCTGCCTTCATGGTTTGGAGGGTTGATCTACTGTCGGTAAGGTACAATCTCTGATGATTTAGCAGATAAATGTAAAAATAATGACTTTATAAAATTTAAAAGAGGTTCAATTTTAGAAAAGATAATTCAATTTGCTGCTGTTATACGTGTCCCTAATGTAAATGCTAAAAATGTTTAACCATACCTGAAGCAGAAGCTTCCAACTAAAAGTAATTACTTCAAAAGATACTTTAGCTCACAAGAGTTCAATTTTGTGATTGTTAAAGCTGAAAATGTATCTGAAGCATCTCAAATCGTTGTCTCTTGTACAAACCGAAATTGCCTGATCCAAAAAATCTGAGAAAACCGAAAAGTTTCTAACGTTCACATGAAGTTTGGAATCGACGGTGAAGGAGACTTTTTGACTAAGTTGAATAATTTCGAATTATTATGTAATAAAATTATCCTCCTACCCTTTTATTCTCTACAACTGATGCTTTCAGCGCAAATTAATTTCCAAGTAAAATGTTGAATACCCCCTTCCCCTTCCCAGAAGTAGAGCATGAAATTAGACGAACCCCTTCCTCCTTCCCCTAATACAGCTGTTACGTAATTTTGTGATGGCCCCTAAGATATTAGTAGCGTTACTAAAATCGCCCTGCGTCTTGTAAAGAAGATACATACACTTTCATAAGAAGAATGCAATTTTTGTTTTGTTAATCAATTATTAGTTTAGGTACCTTTCTTAGGGTGGCAATGAAGTATTTCCTTAAAGAAAGCAGCATCATTTCCCCTTTCGAAAATATAAAATGCGCCACTACCGAAAGAAGAAGAGCGATAAATAAAAGTGTGTCTAACTTTGGAAATATCATTTATTTATACGTCAATCATATAATAGTTTTCTTGGTCTAGAATATTATTTATTTGTTACTACGTTAGTACTTTCAAAATGTTCATAGTATCACAAGTGCTTAAAATTCATTACATAAATTATTAGAAAATACTGTTTTCTGTAGAAAATATTTAACATTGTTGTAATTGTTGGAAAAAACGATGAATTATTACCTGAATTATATGTGAGACTCTTGTTCAGGCAATAAAATAATACGTTATTTTGGCCTTAAAAGGTCCTAATTCTGATTTTACATACAAACTAGGACTTGAATTTTCCTATAATTACTTCAATGATAAAGACACAAACTGAAAATATATACCCTACTGAGAACACGAAGAGAAGTGTCCTCTTGACTTCAACAGCTCCTTTATATGCGAGAGGATTTATACAGTTTTGTCGTCTCCAACCTGAAACCCACTTTTTATAAACTCCAGTAGCTTGTAGCTTCATTATTAAATTATGAAATCGTTCAAGATACGGTGACCCTGGATTAAATTTCAAACATCACACTTCTGTTAACAAATCTTCTTCCATCACTTTCATGAATGGTTGGCTGTACTCAATTATGTGTTCTTGAATCATCTGTTTTCCTAGTTTTCTCGACACAAAACAGGAAATATTTTTATATTTTTTCAACATCTCAATGCAAGCTTCACTTGACATAATTTCAAGGACAATAACGTCCAAAAATTGCTGAGAATACATTCGGCGGAGTAAATTTTTGTAAGTGAATGCTTTGTTGACTGATAAGTGTAAAATGAGAATCTTGGGTCGAGTTCTTACTCCAGATAAACGGTTCACGAAATTCATCTGCGCGATCAAATTGGATCTTATAATAGAAGGTTTTTCATATTCCTCAGAAGTCTTTGTTACAAAAAATAGTGTGATTGCTCGTCGATTTTGTAAGGCTGGTAATGCATTTACATCTGGAAGGATAAATTCGTTGGAATTTTGCAGATTTACTGTGATCAGTGGAGCGTTTTTTCCAATCGTAAGAATTAGGTCATCAATTCGATTTTGAAAATCAGATCGATTTTCTAGACACAGAGACATTATTTGATAAGGCTGTACTTCCGAAATGTATTTTGATAAACTCTTTAACCAGAATACCTTCTTTAAATTTCTGCGATGAATACACAGGATGATGATGATGCATATGCTAAAACATTTTAACATCGTGGCCTGATTTCTGGAACACTATTAAAAGATTTATCATTTGTCAGAGAAGTTTAAAAAATTGGGACATGCTTGTTTAAATTCTTTAGCATGAATATTTCCTTGTGCACGTAAACTTCGGATTTTGTCTAGATGGATCGATTTTGTTTCTCGTTGTCAAACATAAAACAATTGAAATTGTAGTTAGATTGGAAGATATACGTTTTCTCTTTTAAATTTTTATTATAATTTATTTAACTTGCCGAGGGCAAATCTTCTTCTCGTCGTCTTAGCTAGATGAAAATATATAGAGAAAATTATAAATTACACATTGTGTGAATTATTGTGACTTTTGCTTTCTGTACCTATACTTAACGTCACTCGGGCTTTTTTTATCTAGGCACTTACTTATCCCTTCTAATGTTAAACAGAATTATATAGCTAGCTAGTAATGATTATGATATTTCAAAATTTTGATTATTGTCTGAACTATTTTAAACTTTGCACTTTTCTCGACACTTCTCTTATTGGTTTTACATAATATATTTTGTTTATTAGAATGTTCGAGCCATTTAAAAAAGACACTTCTGTGATTTTTAGTTTCTTTTCTTTTAGACTTATCCAGATAGGCCCTTTGTTTGAAGCTTGAGTAAATGATTTCTTTTTTATAAGTAACACTTTAAGACCAGTCGAAAGGATTGAGGTTAATGAATAAGAATGTGGCTATGTGTTAAAATATTATTATATTTATAATTCACCGATGTAATTATCTCCTTTGTTTGCATTAAAAATTGAAAACCTTTTGTAAAGAATACGCAACATTAGATCGAATCTAGTGTACAGTAAATGTTTAGATAGCGACCATTTTTTGAAAATCAGCACATCTTATACACATTATGGTTGATTGACGAGGTATACACACTGGGTTAGGTTGTCCCAGTCCACTTTAACAGCTTATATCTTTCTTCAGTATTAAACAATTTTGCTGTTTTTTATATTATAAAGAAAACGCTCAAAAATTAAATAGTACGGGTTTCACAGTAATAAATATTTTTAAAAAACAGATAAATATTTTGTAATAATGTAATAACGTAAAGAAGCCACGAACTAGTAGCTAGGTCTTGGACGAACTAGGACGTACGAGGGTAGTTCAATAAGTCCTTAGAATGACCAACAGATGGCGCGCGAATCGCTCCAAATCATCTGTTTTCAGTTAGCACCACTCCCGACTAGAAATATG
>NC_046666.1:6063789-6072616 GCF_010883055.1 Belonocnema kinseyi | reverse complement strand
ACTTGAAAAGCGATTGACCAAGTGTATAGAGCTCCAAGGAGATTATGTTAAAAAATAAAAAAAAAATTACCCAAAAAAAATTGTTTTTATACTTCATTCTAAAGACTTATTGAACTACCCTCGTAGGTTCGTTTACATGGCCCGCAGCCACTCTAACCCAACCGCTCGGTGCGTATGCACTTTTGACCATAAAACATTTTTATTTTCCTAACCTCAAAATTCGTATTTTTGGCCAGAAAATTCAACATCTTTATTGAATTCTTTTTATTTATGACTGAAAAATCTTTTTTTGTTATAAATTTTATCATTTTCCGCTAGAAAATACAATTACTTGGTTTAAAATCCAACTAGTGAGTTAAAAGTTCAACTAGATGGTTATCTTTTTTGTGGTAGTATTATTTTTGAGATGAACAGAAGCGACTTCGCAGAAAGAAGCATTTCATAAGTTCAAAAATACGAAACAAGTGTATCTATTCACAATAATTTTCTATAAAAATAACAATTTTGGTTGAATAACAATCTCTCGTGTCATGATATTATTAATGCGTTGAGAATAAACGATCCTGCAAAAAGGAAACATATTCTTGTTAAAAATACTACATACGTGAATTTGCTCATACAAATTGTTCATAATTATTATAATTGTTGTTGAATAGCAATAATTATTCTTTTAAATTTAACTAGCTGCGCACGGTGGCTTTCGATGGAACTTAACCTAAAATATCTTGCACTTTCGGATTTCTTTCTCTTCTCACGACTGATATCTCACGGTAATTTTGAGATACAAATGAAAAATAACGTTAGATCCGTTTTTCAAAAAACTCTATTTTCATTAGGGGGAAGGGGGGGGGTATTAAGTGTAGTTTTGTGGGAATAAAACTGACGTGACGAATAATTTGCATACATAGTTTTTCTGACACTAAAAAGAGGCTATACGTGTTGAACATCTTGCGATAACCAAATTCATTAAAAATTATTAAAAATACGTGAAAAAAGGAGAACAAAATTCAGTTTTTTTAACTGTTCATTTTTGGTGACTTCTAATGCTTGGGCATGCTCGAAGAGCATTGAAGAGCATAACATAACCTGAAATGCTGAAAAAACAATTATTATACTTCCAATAGTTTAGGAGACAGTAAAAGCATATTTTTTATCAAAAAACTTGACTGAAAAAAAAAACATCCTCAGTCAGTCCAAATAACGTTCCATAAACATACAATGTTCCAGAGAAATGTTAAAGCCGTATTTCGAACAAGAAATGGTTTTAGAACATTAATTGGTCTGACTTAGGACAGTTTTTCAAACGTTCAAATTTCGTCTTTTAACTTGTACGTCCAAGAAACTTTTTTAGGTCGTTCCAATTACGTTCTTAAATTTCGTGCCCAATGGGTGTTTTATTTTTCAACTACCAAGTATTCTGAAAATTTCGGAAATGGTAATGTTATGCACAAGCGAAAGAGTATTTTGGCAGATATCACGAATACAGAAATCTCAGATAAGTTAATAAAACTGATGATATAATTCCTTTCTAACCTTTCTATAATTTCTGCAGCATTCCTATGCCCGTCCTGTAATTTCGTTCCTAGATAAAGCGAAGACGCCGGTTGTCGAAAGACGCTACAATCACTGTAATTCTTTAACTGGAACAGGTATATCTCATAGATGCAATTTCCAAGTAAAATATTGAATATCTTGCCCGCTCCCATGTCACGTAGCAGATCATAATATTTGTCGAACCCCTTCCCCTAAAAATGCTGTTGGGAAATTTCTGGGTGGCCCCTAAGATATTAGTAGCGTTATTTAAATCGCTCTTCGTCGTGTAAAGAAGATGAATACATTTTGACAAGAAGAATGTCATTTTTTCTGTTTATTAAGTTATTAGTTTGGATACTTTTCTTAGGATGACAATGGGATAGTTCCTTAAAGAAAGGGGCTTCGTTTCCCCATTCAAAAATTCAAAGTGCGCCACTATCGATAGAATGGGGGCGGTAAATAAAATTGTGTCTAACTGTTGAAATATCATTTATTTATACGTTAATCATACAATAGTTTTCTTGGTTTGAAATTAAGAAGATGAAACGTTGCTTTCAATATAGTTCACAGTACATATGTAAATAACGAATACTTCCTTCGAAAATTAAGAAAGAAATTTTAGGAATATTTTTATTAGAATATTCAAAATGTTTATGATATAACAAGTGCTTTTTCCAGCAAGAAACTGGTATGTCAGTTTCACCTGAAGATGCCCTAATTCTGAATTTACAAACAAGCTAGGGCATGAATTTTCCTAAAATCACTTCAGTGATAAAGACACAAAGTGAAACTACATATCCTAATAAGAACACGAAGAGAACTGACCACTCTGCTTCAACAGATCCTTCGTATGTAAGAGGAGTAATAAAGTTACGTTGTATTAGATCTTGAAACCACTTACTATAAACTCCGGCGGCTTGGAACTTCATTATTAAATTATCAAATTTTTCAACATACGGTGATCCTGGTTCAAATTTTAAGCATCGGACTTCTGTGAACAAATCTTCTGTCATTACTTTCATCAATGGTTCACTGTATTCGATTCTGTGTTTTCGAATAATCTGTTCCCCTATTTTTCTCTGCATGAAACAGGAAATATTTTGATGTTTTTTCAACATCTCAATACAATCTTCCGTCGGCATGATAAGAACCTTGTCAAAGAATTTCTGAAACTCATAATCGTCCATGTTCTTCGCGGCAGTGTACAAAGGCACATGAAAGATAGACGGTGTCAAATTTAAACGCACCATGTCCTGAATTCTAGAGATTTGTAGCTCTGTTCGGATGTTTAAGGTTTCTTCTGCTAATGCAATATAAATCCAGGATGAATAACCGATGCAGGCTAGAAGAATAGAGGCAAAGAGAATCCTTTCCGAGGTTTTTTGAGGGTCCTGCGGTACAGAGGAGCCAAGTACTACTTGCGTAATGTGAATACATTTCCAGATGCGCCTATCGAACTTCAGTGTGAGAGAAACGATCCAAATTGACATTAAAAGACCTATTAGAAAGAGAGCTGCTACATAGAAGTTGTCTGTGAAGGAAGTTGTATTGCTCGATAATATAGGCACCAATGCAGTTCCTCTAGTAAAGCCGGTAAGTGCGCTTCGTTCCAGAGTTTGTCCGCTACGATCCCACATACTTGTTTCAGTTCCTATTAACTGAAGGTCGTTGCGAGTTAGATGATCCAATAATACCCTTTCTGCCATACTACTAGTTTCATTTAGAATGTCAATCAGTTTAAAGTTTATTTTCTTTGATAAAGCTTTTAAAAGTTCTGTCCTAGGTGTCTTAACTTTTAAAGGGTATGGAGCATTCTGTGTTTTCTTCATGAAAGGAATAATTTCATAGACACCTGATTTCAGTTGAAAACCGTTCATGTTGTCAAGTTTTTGAGGAAAGAGTTTGGTTGTGATTGAAAAATTCTTCTTGGTGTAGATTTCATTGAAGGGATTCCAGTGATGCAGGGAAGAAATTACTTGTCGCAATTTGAAAAACTGATTAGAGGTTCCTAAAGTCACAACTTCAACAACACTAACGTCCAGAAATTTTTTAGACCACATCTGGCGAAGTAGATTTTCGTAAGTGAATGCTTTGTTGACAGACACGTGTAAAATCAGAATCTTGGGCCGAATTCGTGCTCCTGATAAACGGATCACAAAATTCATCTGCGCGATCAAGTTGGATCTTATGAAAGATGGTTTTTCGTATTCTTTAGATGTTTTTGTTACGAAAAACAGTGTGGTTGCTCGTGGATTTTGAAATGCTGGATATACCCTTAGATCTGGAAGGATGAATTCACTAGAATTTTGCAGATTCACTGTGATCAGTGGAGTTTCTTTTCTAATTGTGAGAATGAGATCATCAATTTGGCTTTGAGAAGTAGATCGATTTTCTAAACACAAAGTCATTATCTGATAGGGTTGCACTTCCGAAATGTATTTCGATAAACTCCTTAACCAGAATTCCTCCTTTGTATTTCTGAGAGGAATGCACATGATGATGAGAATGCAGATGCATAAACATTTCAACATTTTGGCCTGATTTCCGGAACACTTTTTAATGAATTATCATTTGTTAGAGAAGTTCACAAAATTAAGGCATGCTTGTTTAAATTCTTTGGTATGAATATTCCCTTGTGCACATAAGCTTCAGCTTTTGTTTAGATGGATCGATTGTTAGTCTGTAGTTATCAAACATAAAAAAAATTGAAGTGGTAGTTAGATTTGCTATCCTTACCTATAGTTATTGCCACTCGGTCTTGCTTTTATGTAAGCACTTATCTCCTCTAATGTTGAGAAGTATTATATAGCTAGCTGCTAAAATTATGATTCTTCAACGTTTTTATTACTACCTGAATTTGTTAAGGTTTGCAATTTTTTCGACTCTTATCTTATTGATTTCATAACGTATGTTTTGTTTATTAGGATGTTTTAAGCCGTTAAAAACAATAACTTCGGTGACTGTTCTTCTCTTTTTTTCTTTTGTGCTTATCCACATGTGCCCTTTGTTGAATTTTGTGTAAATGATTTTTTTTATAGAAGTAACACTTTATTATAGGTTGAAAGGATTAAGGTCAATAAGAAAATGTGGCTATTCTTGAAAATATTGTTTATATATTTGTAAATCATCATCGTAATTGTATTCTTTATTTGAATTAACAACTGAAAACCTTTTGTGAAGAAGATTGAACATTAGTTCAAATATGGTGTACAGTACATGCTTAGATGCCGACAATTTTTTACATTCTCATCAACCAAAGATATTAGATTTGTGTAAAATTTGACCCCCCCCCCCGTTTTTGTCAAATGTTCACGTTTTGAGACCCCCTGTATCCGAAAAACAGGTTTTTACGAATCTGCCTGTCTGTCTGTATGTCTGTATATCTGTATGTATGTCTGGCTGTGAACACGATAGCTTTTGAAAAAATTATTCTATTAGATTGCCCTTTAGTACACTCGTTTAGTGTCCTAAACTAAATGTCAAGTTCGTTAGCCAACCATTTTGGATGAAAATTCAAAAAGTGGGCACATTTTGAATATTTTTGAGACCACTTTTTTAAAAATTCAAAAATGGACTGTACGGTTATTCATATAATTCAAAAAGTTTAACAATTTATCCTAATTACTTTTTTTGAAAAATCAAAAATTACTAAAGTTATAGCATTTTCAAAATCCAGAGAAACAAACTAAAATGAACAATTTAAGTCAAACAACGCATGGTACGAAAAAAAGTCTAGAGATGAAAAACTTTGCTTTTTGAAAGCCCTACAAGATTATGATAACAACTTTCTAAATTAGTTTAAAAAGTTGAAAATTCAAAATTTGATTCTACAAAAAAATTCTGAAAACACATTTTTTCAAGATGTAAAAATTCTATGCATGGTTGTTCATAGTACTTTAAAACTTAAACAATTTATCCTGCTGACTTTTTTTCATAAAAAGAAAATTATCAGAGTTAGCGCATTTTAAAAATCCAAAAAGCAAACTAAAATGAAAATTTTAAGCCAAAAAACGCATGATATGAAAAAAGTCGAGAGAAGAAAAACTTTCTTTTTTGAAAGCCCTACAGGACTATGATAACAACTTTTTTAATTTGGTCGAGAGGTTGAACACTCCAAATTTGATCGTACCAAAAATAATGAAAAATCCAAAAATTTCCATTTTTTGGTCAAACTATGCAAGATACTAAAAAATTAAAAAAGCTCAAATTGCGCGCCCTGAAAAGAACTACAAAGTAAGAATTAAACACTTTTCGACATAAGCTACGAGAAAAATGAGACAAAACTTGTTCATCCAAAAAAGAGCTATAATTTTTGATAGGACAGTTAGTTTTTGCTTTAGTCGTATTAGACCCTATGCAGATGCGCAGTATTTTTTATTTAATTGTAAAAAACAACATTAAAAATAAAAAAATTATAAAAAGAAGGATATAAGAATTATTATGATTCAATTTTTATGCATATTATGAATTGTAATGATATACATTTATTGAAATGATACATGTTTCAAAGCTTTTTATTTTGCAATTTTTTAATAAGTAATTCCTGGCAGAATTACATAAAAAATGTATTATAATTGACATAAAAGTGTTGTTTAATGTAGAAAAGTTGAAAGGTTGGACAAAATCGAGTGCGAAGCACGAGATACGTGATGAGAACGTGTTCGTTAAAGCCAAAAGAGCTTTAACAAAAAGAGTTCAAAATCACAAAATTACAGTTGTCGTTTCGTTCACCTTTGATTTTAAAATGTCTGTGCCCGAATGCGGAAGAAATGCAAAGACTAAGCGCGGAGTGTGATTGCCCTCAGTCGTGTGCTGTAGGTGCGCTCAAACTATCGAGCTAAGCTTTTTTAACGAAAGAGAATTCAAAATCACAAAATTACAGTGGTAGATGTTTTGAGTCTTAATTTTAAAATGTTTGCACAAGAATGTGCGAAAATATAAAGACCAAGCGCGTAGCGCAAGGTAAATACATAATCGAGCGCGAAGCGCGAGATAAATACAACTGAAAGAACCGAATGGAGCCCCTACAAAGTACCCATAAAGACTCCATTGGGTCCCAATTTAAAAAAAAAACAGCAAAATCAACGTTTAAATTGTTGAAATCCGGATTCTACGTTAAAATTTCAATTAGAAGGTCTCGGAATAAATTAGAAAGCGAATGATAAATATTATGTATTGCAATTAAAACAAAGGAGCCTCTTCAAAATACCCGTAAAGACCCCATTGGGTCCCCATTCGGTTCCTTTTTCAAAAACACGAAAAAACAGCAAAATCAACTTTTTAATTGTTAAAATTCGGATTTTGCGTTAAAATTCCCTATAGAAGCTCACGGAACAATCGCAAAAATTTTTTTGCAACGGTAAAAGGTTTACAAAAAATATAAGACGTATAGCGCCTCTTGACTGCTACTTACAGACGATGCGTTTGATACACACACACGCCAATACACACACACACATACAGGGTGGACACGCTGGGGCTTACATACATGGCGAGTTGAATGCTACCCGAATTGCGCAACAACAGGGCAGAAGCCATTACACAGGGGTGTTTCCATATTTCGCGCCTTTAAAGTTTTATTCGGATCGGCCATTCGGTCAAGTTCGTGTATCTTCGGATCAAGTTTATGATAGTTTCCATGGTTGCGTTCGAAACTTCAAACGGATACAAGTGTCAAAACAATATAGGTTATGTTATATAGTAATTACAAATAATAAATGTGTTTAATTAATATAAAAGATAAACTGTAAAATTTTATAGATAAAAAAAACTACAGTATTTATTGAAAAAACCAACTTTCCAGTAAGAAAGAGCCAGTAATAGGTGTTTCGGTTTTAAAATTTGTTATTAACATTTAAAATAATAATTTATTGAGATTGAAAATCACTATTTAGACAACACTACTAAGATTTAGTATGGTAAATAAAAAATATTTCTTTAATTAAAATAGATAATTGAATATCTGGTTTAAAAATGGTTTAGCAATAACACTTTAAAACAAAACTTCCTTTTAGTTTCGTATTAGTTTCGTAACTAATAAAGAAATGTTATTTCCCCACGCCCTCCCTTCCACTTCCTTTTATTTGGGACTGATGCACCTACTTAGTTATCCTCAAAACAACAATAGTTTAATCTAGTTACTCACGTGGTCGTCGAAGTTTGGAAGATTTTTGAATAGAAGTTCTTGTACTAATGTTGGAAGTATTATAAAAGTAAATTTCTTATCTTATAGTTTGAGTTTCATATATTTGAGTTTCACATTTCCGAATAAGTTGTTTTTATATCTTCGAAATAATATTTATAAATCGACAGTGTTTTTGAAAATTCTTAAAGATGGCTGATGAAGCGGAAAATCAAGTGATGAAAATTAAATTCGAAGAGAAATTCAGTGCCCTCAAAATTGTAGAAAACTCGTTACGTATTTCGAATTTAGAAAGATGCTACGTTAAATATGATACATATTGAGTTTTTTCTTTTTCTTTTTAGAAAATAACTTGCGTTAAATAAATATATTGAAACAAAAATGGACAAATGTACTCAATAAGTTATCTTAAAAATTTCATGCTGATCATTTATAAAATAAAAACTTTAAAATCTGTTCACAATTGCGATCTGTAGATTATTTGGAATTGTAAATTCTCGAGCCAGCCTACTGTGCAGTGGAAAAAGTAAGCCCGCAGGTTTTCTTTTTACTCCGGACTTTGCCTGAGCCTGTTGGGCACTTCGCGATTTGACTAGGCAGAGTCGGTTAATATTCATACGTGCCGCAAAGGCCCTAAAAATGACGACGTTGAAGTTTGCCACAGATATGGATTTCAAAGTTGTGTAATTAATATAAAAAAAACTAAGAGTCACATCGAAAAAGTAAAAACACCTCTTAATTCGTCTCGGAAAAATCTCGATGTGCATTTTTTGTTTTTTTGTTTAAACAATTTTTTAAACAATTACGATATTTGTTATTTTTCTGCAATTGTTATAAACAAAGTATGCATCGGATCGAAAAACAAAGTGTACCAATGCATTCCTCTCGAAAAAATCTAGATGTGCATTTTTCTGTTTTTTCGTAAATGCATTTTTTAAACAATTAGAGCATTTGTCGTTCAGCGCTGTGTTGCCCCGTGTCTGCAGATATGGATTTCAAAGTTGTGTAATTAATTTAAAAAAAACTAAGAGTCACATCGAAAAAGTAAATACACCTCTTAATTCGTCTCGGAAAAATCTCGATGTGCATTTTTTGTTTTTTTGTTTAAACAATTTTTTAAACAATTACGATATTTGTTATTTTTCTGCAATT
>NC_046666.1:6061407-6063689 GCF_010883055.1 Belonocnema kinseyi | reverse complement strand
CGTAAACCCATTTTTTAAACAATTAGAGCATTTTTGTTCAGCGCTGTGTTGCGCCGTGTCTGTAGATATGGATTTCAAAGTTGTGTAATTAATATAAAAAAACTAAGAGTCACATCGAAAAAGTAAAAACACCTCTCAATTTGTCGCGGAAAAATCTCGATGTGAATTTTTTGTTTTTTTTTCGTTTAAACAATTTTTTAAACAATTTCTTATACAATTACGATATTTGTTATTTTTCTGCAATTGTTATAAACAAAGTATGCATCGGATCGAGAAACAAAGTGCACCAATGCATTCCTCTCGAAAAAATCTAGATGAGCATTTTTTTGTTTTTTCGTAAACCCATTTTTTAAACAATTAGAACATTTGTCGTTCAGCGCTGTGTTGCTCCGTGCCTGTAGATATAGATTTCAAAGTTGTGTAATTAATTTTAAAAAAACTAAGAGTCATATCGAAAAAGTAAAAACACCTCTTAATTCGTCTCGGAAAAATCTCGATGTGCATTTTTTGTTTTTTTGTTTAAACAATTTTTTAAAAAATTACGATATTTGTTATTTTTCTGCAATTGTTATAAACAAAGTATGCATCGGATCGAGAAACAAAGTGCACCAATGCATTCCTCTCGAAAACATCTCTATGTGCGTTTTTTTGTTTTTTCGTAAACCCATTTTTTAAACAATTAGAGCATTTTTGTTCAGCGCTGTGTTGCGCCGTGTCTGTAGATATGGATTTCAAAGTTGTGTAATTAATATAAAAAAAACTAAGAGTCACATCGAAAAAGTAAATACACCTCTTAATTCGTCTCGGAAAAATCTCGATGTGCATTTTTTGTTTTTTTGTTTAAACAATTTTCTAAACATTTACGCTATTTGTTATTTTTCTGCAATTGTAATAAACAAAGTATGCATCGGATCGAGAAACAAAGTGCACCAATGCATTCCTCTTGAAAAAATTTAGATGTGCATTTTTTTGTTTTTTCGCAAACGCATTTTTTAAACAATTAGAGCAGAGAACAACAATTTTTCGAGAGAAATGCATTGGTGCACTTTGTTTTTCGATCCGCTGCATACTTTGTTTATAACAATTGCAGAAAAATAACAAATAGCGTAAATGTTTAAAAAATTGTTTAAACAAAAAAACGAAAAATGCACATCGAGATTTTTCCGAGACGAATTAAGAGGTGTTTTTACTTTTTCGATGTGACTTTTATTTTTTTTTATATTAATTACACAACTTTGAAATCCATATCTACAGGCACGGGGCAACACAGCGCTGAACAACAATTGCTCTAATTATTTAAAAAATGCGTTTACGAAAAAACAAAAAAAGACACATCTAGAGTTTTTCGAGAGGAATGCATTGGTGCACTTTGTTTTTCGACCCGATGCATACTTTGTTTATAACAATTGCAGAAAAATAACAAATAGCGTAATTGTTTAAAAAGTTGTTTAAACAAAAAAACGAAAAATGCACATCGAGATTTTTCCGAGACGAATTAAGGGGTGTTTTTACTTTTTCGATGTGACTCTTAGTTTTTTTTATATTAATTACACAACTTTGAAATCCATATCTGTGGCAAACTTCAACGTCGTTAAAAATGCCATAATAAAACCATAGGGAAGTTTTGGTTTTCGGAAAAATGGGATTCAGGTTTCTGAATTTAAACTTAGCTTGCGGGAGATATTACGAATTGGTTGGGGAATCTATAATTAATCATTTCCATTAAATTACTTTGAATTTTGATGCCACCCTCCCTTGTGGAGCCCCAAAAATGCCCCAAAAACCGAAATTGACATTTTTTCCAAAAATTGCCACATAAATGCTCTGTTCTTCCCTTTTTTGTCATAAATTATTTCATTTTTTGTCAAGTGGAATGGTTTTAAGTATTTTGCAACTAATTGAAAATTGTTTAAACAATTTATTTTTGTTTAAATTTTTTTTTGCACTTATTCATTGAAAGGTAGATTTTTTTATGTTTGATTGGACAATTGTTCATTTTACGAATAATGATCTTTGTTTCAAGCATTTAGTATTTGTTTAAACAATTTATTATTATTTAATATCAACTTTTTCTTAAGAAGAAGTATCAGACTCTAGTTTTTAAAAAATTTTAGTTAGCTTTGCTGCTTATTATTAAATATCTACGTCATTTAGATACTAGCACCTCATTTTGAAATAAATTCTTACGAGGGTGGATTGATAAGTTTCCGGCCTGACCAAGAAAAACAACGTTTTTAAGAATTTTTTTTTTTATTTCTCAACATAATCTCCTCCAAGGCTGA
>NC_046666.1:6048757-6061307 GCF_010883055.1 Belonocnema kinseyi | reverse complement strand
GCTATCTAAGGATGGTACTATAGAACGCCACCTCAAGGTAGGCCTAGTGGCGCCATCTCTTGGTCAGGCCGGAAACTTATCAATCCACCCTCGTATTTGTTTAAATAAATTTTGTTTGCTTAAAATTTTTTTTCGAGAATAAATGTTTGAAATTTCTGTTTTTCTGCAATTTTTGTGGTAATTTGTCATTGCAAAAAGCAAAATTTGTTGTTTAAACGATTATCGTATTGTTTAATAAATTTATTAAATATCAATGTAACATTTTATTTGAAATTGTGATTCAAAATTCTGATTTTTTTTTCTCAATTCAATGAAGTATATCGGTTATTATTAAATATTTAAACGTCAAATAAATGCTTTATATAACTAATATTTGTACACAAAATGTTATCCATTGGTCATAAAAATTTAATTTTTCTAGTAAGGCTTCATTCTATAAAAATTACATTCAATTTTGTCGTTAGGAAATTAGTTTTATAATTTTTTCATTTAAATTACCCTCGTAGACACACTCGTTTGTCCTCTGAAAGCTCAAAGTAAGTTTTTTTTTCCTTATGTTGATCAAGAATAGCTGTTAGTATTCTCAAAGGAATAAAAAATCTTTGTATTTTTTTAAAGTCACTGGAAATTAAAACAAAAAATTTTGCTCTCAACAATACCAAATTACCACAATAATTGCAAAAAACAGAAAGTTCAAACATTTATTTTCGAAAAAAATTGTTTAAACAAGTCAAATTTATTTAAACAAATACAAATTTATTACAAAATAAGGCACTAGTTTCTAAATGACGTAGATGTTTAATAATAAGCAGCAAAGTTAACTAAATTTTTTTAAACTATAGTTTTATACCTCTTTTCAAGAAAAAGTTACAATTAAATAATAATAATAAATTGCTTAAACAAATACTAAATGCTTGAAACAAAGATCATCCTAAAAATGACCAATTGTCTAATCAAACATTAAAAAATCTACATTTCAATTAAAGAGTGCAAAAAAAAGTTTTAACAAAAATAAGTTGTTTAAACAATTTTCAATTGGTTGCGAAATACTTAAAACCATTCCACTTGAAAAAAAATATATGGTAAAAAAGGGAAAAACAGAACATGGTTATCTTATGGGATTTTCAGGGTCTTTGTGGCACGTCTTACAACCCAGCAATAAGCGTAGAATAGAGAAAAATTAATATTTTCAGATTTCAGCGCAAAAGTGAAGATTATTCTATTATTTTGAATGCGCGATTTTTCCATCTGTCTAAAATGCCACAATACGAATAAGATACCCAAAGAGAACGTGTTTTCAATATATTTAATTCCTTCTAATTGTACCGGTAACGAACCTCACAGAGATATTTTTTATTCCTTAGAAAAGGTCATGTTTTGATTTTATTTAATTCCTTCTAATAATTTCACAAAATATGTGTAATAAGTTGTTTTAATTCCTTCATGCGGAATGTAAATTCTGAAATTTTAATTCTCTCCAATTCAACTCTGCCTATCTAGAGTTAAAATTATTTAAATTCACACATTTGCATAGATTTCTTTGTTGCATTTTTTAAGACGTTTCAATAAATTATTAAAAAATATATAAATATAAATTTGAATATTTTTCGAATTTATAAGTTATAAAGAGATTTAATAATGAAAAATAGGTACTAACCCATATGATACAAACAAACTAGGGCGTGCACCCTCCGCTTGAGATGGATCTCTAAAATTTCAAAAACAGAATTACGGCAGTTTAATTCTTCAGGATCTCGCCCGATTCGGCTAGCGTACGCACGATGCACGAATATCGGAAAAATATTAATTCTCTCCATTCAGAAGGAGAGCATCCCAGTGGCCGCAAGCGTTAAAGAACATCTTTAAAACGGCTTAAAAATGTCCTAAGGCAGTCCATATAACGTTCCATCAACATACAATGTCTCAGAGATGTTTTAAAGACGTAATTCGAACATAAAACGTTTTTAGAACATTATTTGGTTTGACTTAGGACAGTTTTTAATACGTTTAAATAACGTCTTTTGACTTGTACATCCAAAAAACGTTTTTAGGACGTTCCAATTACGTTCTAAAATCTTGTGTCCACTGCGAATCTAACACAGAGCACGCGCTCTGTTTGATGCTGGTATGCCAGCATCGAACGGCACGCGCTTTCTGTGTTGGACAACTCTGCTCCCACACGCGGAGAATTAATGTTGTCTCGATAACTTGCACGTTTTGCGTTCGCTTGCCGAATCACGCGGGACCACAAAGAATTGAACTGCCGTAGCTCCACCCTCAAGTCGATAGAGGGCTAGCGGACGCAGACATTGACTCTACAGTATCAGGTATACTCCTTTGCACAGATTTTTATTCGTTTTGGAATTTTATTATTAACTTATAAAATTGTTCAAAATAGGTGACCCTGGTTTAAATTTCAAGTATTTGATGTTAGCTCTGTTTGGATGTCCAAGCTTACTTCTCTGAATGAAATATAAATCCAGGATAGATAAGCGATGCAGGCTAGAAGAATAGAGGCAAAAAGAATCATTTCTAATTTTTTCCGAGGATCTTGCAGTACAGGAGAGCCGAGTACTACTCACGTAATATGGATAAATTTCCAGAAGCGCATATCGAACAGCAGTGAGCAAGAAATAATCGAAATCGATATCGAAAAACCTATTAGGACGATACCTGCTAAAATAAATTTTTTTTTGTTAAGAAAGTTGTATTGCTCGATAATATTGGCACCAATGCAGTTCCTCTAGTAGATCCAGTAACTGTGCTTCGTTCCAGAGTCATTTCACGACGATCCCACATGTTTGTTGCAATTCTTTTAAACTGAAGTTCGTTGCGAGATAGCTGATCTAATACTACCCCCCTTTCTGTCATACTTTTAGTTTCAGTGAGTATGTGAATCAATCTAAAGCTGATTTTTCTGGATGAAGCTTTAAGAAGTTCTGTCTTGGGTCCGAAAACTTTTAAAGGGTATGGAGCATTCTGTGTTATCTTAATGAATGGAGAAAATTCTTAAAATCCTGATTTCAGTTGATAGCCGTCCATGTTGTAAAGTTTTGGAAGAAAAAGTTTAGTTTGGATTGAAAAATTCTTCTTCATGTAGATTTCATTGAAGGGATTCCAGTTATGCCAGAAAGAAATTTCTTGTTGCACTTCGAAAAACTGATTGGAAGATTCCAAAATCACAACTTGAAGGACACTAACGTCCGAAAATTGCTGAGACCACATCCGACGAAGTAGATTTTTTTAAGTGAATGCATTGTTGACTGGTAAGTGAAAAATCAGAATCTTGGGTCGAATTCGTGTTCCTAATAAAGGGATCACGAGATTCATCTGACCAATCAAGTTGTATCTTATGCTAGAAGCTTTTTCGTATGTTTCAGACGTGTTGGTCACAAAAAATAGACTGGAATTTTGTAGATTCACTGTGATCAGAGGATTTCTTTTTCCAATCGTAAGAATTGGGTCATCAGTTCGACTTTGACAACTAGATGCAGCAACATTTTAAAATTCTGGCCTGATTTCTGGAACACTTTCTGAAGAATTAACATTTGCTAGAGAAGTTAAAAAAATTAAGGCATCCTTTTTGAAATTCCTTGACATGACCCAAAAAGAAAATCAATCCTAAAAATCAGAAATTTCGGTTCCGGCTTCTGAAAACATCGGAATTCTACTTCTAGTTGGCTCAGTTGGATACGAAAATATAGATAACATTGAAGATTGCACATTGTGTGAATTATTGTATCCCTTGCTGTCCTCACCTATACTTATCGTCCGTCGGGCGTGTTTCTATCTGTGCACTTATCATCTATAATATTCAACAGAATTATATAGCTATCATTCAATTTTTTCACCTTTGCACTTTTCTCAACCCTTCACTTGCTTCATTGGTCTCGCAACATATATTTTGTTTTCTACACTATTAGAAATTTTCGGAAAACTTCGACACATTTAAGATAATAAAATAGCTTCCTAAAATTCCGCATGGCAAAGGAAATATAAGTTATCGTACCGAAAAGAAGTGCACATTTGCATGCTCACTCCTCGCTTTTCGAGCGCGTTCGGCTAGCAGACAAATTTGTTAGATTTTCAAATGATTTTTTATAGAAAGGGGTACTTTAATCACGTACATAATTTTTCGGAACATCAATCGCCAAAAAAACCTGATGGGTAAAAAACGAAGAAAAGCATGTTAAAGTCGGAGAACTTCTATAACTTTAAACTGTCAAGTAGAATAGATTTGATTTTGTTTCAATTCTAATTTCAAATCATTTTATTTCTTTTATGAAAGATTCCAGGTTAAAAATTTTACAAGTGTAAGACTGCTCTTTGAATATTAATATTTTCAAGGAAACTGTAAAATCGGTAAGTGGGAAATTAGAGAAAATTAAAAATAAAGTTTTTGCGGTAATCCTGGTATAATGTTCTTGTGATTAATGTCTTTGCCTCGTATTTTTTTGTTGTATTTGCTTCCTCCACAAGATTAACTTTTTAGTTATAAATGTTTTCATTTGCTTCTAAATTCAACAATTTTGTTGATAAGACAACCTTTTTGGTTGAAAAATCAACTAGTTTCGTCGAAAATTTTTTTGACACAATGTCAAGATTTTGGTATGCTTTTGTGATCATCATCCTGTGCATTCCTATTAGAAAAGCAAAGGAGGTATCCAGGGTTCGGAGTTTATCTAAATATATTTTGGAAGAACAGCCCTATCAGATAATTTTTTTCGTGCCTATAAATTCGATCTAGATTTCGAAGTCAAATTGATAATCTAATTCTCATGATTAGAAAAGAAACTCCTCTAATCACATTGAATCTGCGAAATTCCAAAGAATTCACCTTTTAGGATCTAAAAAAGGTACTAAGTAAATTGAATTGATTACTTTATGAATTAATCTTTCTACCTTTTTTCTCTAAAACTGATACTTTCATCGAAAAGTAATTTCCAAGTAAAATGTTGAATGCCTTCCCAATTACGTAACTTAAAGCATTACTTTAAGGGATCTCCTCGTGTGAACGGAAAAAAATTGAATTTTTTCTTTAGCTAAATCTGTCCCAAATCTCTCTGTAAACATTTTGACAAAGCTTCAGCTCTGAATTCCAAGTACTTCAAAAAATGTAGCTAGAAATATACGGACGTATATCTTGGATGCTCTTCGCGTACCAAAACTTTAAAATGTGTTTTCTCAAAATCATTTTTTTGCAACTTGTGTATACGATTGCATGACAACTATTTGACCTATCGACTTGATTAAAATTCCATTTTGTAGAGTATTAAAAACCGTTCTATATAAACCACAGTTTTATGCAACTTTAATTATTTTTTATAATTAAAAAACAATTATTGCTGTTTTGAGTAAAAATTTCATTTTTGGGTTCAAAACGTGAAACAATAAATTTATTTGGGTAATTGCCATTTTCTCACTTTTTCAAGTTTTTGTTTTGATATTGTTAAAAAGTTGTCTCAAATATACCTTTTAAATGAACTGTCTATGTCACTTCCTTTTCGAAAAAAACATCCCGAAAAATCACCTTTTTTCGAGCTCCACACTCTGGATCGTTTAAAGAAGATAAATAAATGTTTACAAGAAGAATGTAATTTTCCTTCTGTTTATCAGCTATTAGGTTAAATGCCTTTCTTAGGGTAGCAGTGAGATAGTTTCTTAAAGAAAGTAGCTTCGTTTCCCAATTCGAAGACTCAAAGTGCGCCATTATCGAAAGAATCAGGACTAAAAATAAAACTGTCTCTAACTGTTGAAATATCATTTATTTTTGCATCGATCACATAATTGTTGTCTTGGTTAGAATTGAAGAATGCAAACATTGCTTTAAATCTAGTGTATAGTACATACATAGATAACGATGACTTCCTTCGAAAATTAAGAAAAGAGTTTTAATGAAACATTATCTAAAATATATGTGAGATTCTTGTTCCTGTGAAAAAACAATACGTTAGTTTAGCCTGAAAATATCCCAATTCGGATTTCACAAACAAACTAGGACGTGCATTTTCCTATTATTACTTCAGTGATAAAAACACAAGCTGAAACTACATACCCTATTGAGAAAACGAAGAGAAGTGTCCATTCTACTTGAACAGATCCTTCGTATGAAAGACGAGTTACAAAGTGTCGTTGTTTTAGAGATTGAAACCACTTATTATAAACTCCGGCGGCTTGCAGCTTCATTATTAAATGATCAATTCGTTCAACATACGGTGACCCTGGTTTAAACTTCAAGCATCGCACTTCTGTGAACAAATCTATTGCCAACACTTTCATCAACGGTTGGCTGTATTCCATTCTCTGTTCTTCAATAAACTGTTTCCCTATTTGTCTCGGCACAAAACAGGAAATATTTTTGTCTTTTTTCAAAATCTCAATGCAATCTTCCGTCGGCATAATTAAAGTTTTGTCCAGAAATTGTAAAAACGATTCATCGTCCGTGTTCCTCGCGGCAATGTACAAAGCTATATGAGAGATAGATGGCGTCAAATTTAAACGCATCATGTCATTAAATCCAGAAATTTTTAGCTCTGTTCGAATGTTCATGCTCACTTCTGCTAATGCAATATAAATCCAGGATGAATAAGCGATGCAGGCTAGAAGAATAGAGGCAAAGAGAATCCTTTCCGAGGTTTTTTGGGGATCTTGTGATACAGAAGAGCCGAATACTACTTGCGTGATGTGGATAATTTTCCAGAAGCGCCTATCGAACTTCAGGAAGCGAGAAACAATCCAAATCGATATCACAAGACCTATCAGAAAGAAACCTGCTGCAATAAAGTGGTTTGTTAACGAAGTTGTATTGCTCGATAATATTGGCACCAATGCAGTTCCTTCAGTAAATCCAGTAAATGTGCTTCGTTCCAGAGTTTGTCCGCTACGATCCCACATACTTGTTTCGATTCCTAAAAACTGAAGATCATTTCGAGTTAGCTGATCCAATAATACTCTTTCTGTCATACTTCCACTTGGAGTTAGTGTGTTAATCAGTTTGAAGTTCAGTTTTTTTGATAGAGCTTCAAAAAGTTCTGCCCTAGCTCCACGAACTTTTAAAGGGTATGGAGCATTCTGTATTATTTTAATGAAAGGATGAAGTTCATAGACTCCTGATTTTAATTGATAACCGTTCATGTTGTGAAGTTTTTGAGGAAAGAGTTCAGTTCGGATTGAAAAATTCTTTTTGGTGTAGATTTCATTAAAGGGATTCCAGTGATGCAAGAAAGTAATTTCTTCTCGCAATTCGAAAAACTGATTAGAAGATTCCAAAATCACAACTTCAAGGACACTAACGTCCAGAAATTGCTGAGACCACATCCGGCGGAGTAGATTTTCATAAGTGAAGGCTTTGTTGACTGATAAGTGTAAAATAAGAATCTTGGGTCGAATTCGTACTCCAGATAAACGGCTCACGAAATTCATCTGCGCAATCAAGTTGGATCTTATAATAGAAGGTTTTTCGTATTCCACAGAAGTCTTGGTTACAAAAAATAGTGTAGTTGCTCGTGGATTTTGAAAGGCTGGATATACCTTTAGATCTGCAAGGATAAATTCACTGGAATTTTGCAGATTCACTTTCATCAGAGGAGTTTTTTTTCCAATCGTAAGAATTAGGTCATCAATTTGCGTTTGAAAACTAGATCGATCTTCTAGACACAAAGACATTATCTGATATGGCTGTACTTCCGAAATATATTTCGATATACTCCTTAACCAGAATTCCTCCTCTGCATTTCTGAAAGGAATGCACAGGATGATCATAATGCAGATGCAGAAACATTTTAACATTGTGGCCTGACTTCTGGAACACTTTTTAAAGAATTATCAATTGATAAAGAATTTAAAAAAATTAAGACATGCTTCTTTAAATTCTTTGAGACGAATATACCTTTGTACATGCAAGCTTCAGTTTTTGTCTGGAGAAGTCGATTATCAGTCAGAAGTTATGAGACTTAAAAAATGTAAAGTGTAGTTTGATTGAAAGATATTTGCGTTTTCTTCACAATTTTTATAATAATTCACCTAACTTGACGAGCACTCAATGATTCTTAGTGTGTACATATACATATTTTATGCTTAGTGAAAAGTTCTAATCATTGTGTTTGCGATATATTTACATGTTGATGCATGTATACTTTAATATTTCTTTATCATTTTCCTATCTCTTTTTAATTATTCGGATGCAATATGTTTTTGAGTAGGGTCTAGTCTTCCTTACAATAATTAGACGAATACATTTTTTTTCTTGAAATCAACAAAAAGAGCCAAACATATAATCGTTTAAGAAAAATCAAAAGCTTGGGTTCGGGCTTTTAAAAATATCGAAATCTACTACTCGTGGGCAGAGTTAGATGCAAAGATATAAAAAATATTAAAAAATGCACATTGTGTTAATTATTGTAAACTTTGCTGTCCTTACCGATACTTATCGCCACTTCGGCTTTGTTATTATGTAGACATTTATCATCTCTAATATTCAAGAAAATTATATAGCTAGCTGGCAATGAGAAATTTTTTTTAATGTTGAGTTATTGATTTACCTGTTTACAGAAGGAATTATGGTACTGCAACACTTTTACCACTGCCTGTAATTTTTAAGCTTTGCACTTTTCTCGACACTTGTCCAATTGGTTTCACAAAATATATTCTTTTTATTGGGATGTTTGGGCCCATTTTCGTGAGAAACGTGATTATTCTTTTCTTTAAGGCTTATCCAGATCGGTCCTTTGTTTGAAATTTGTTTTAATTATTTCTTCTGTAGAAGCAATAATTTATCATAGGTAGAATCGACTTAGGTTAATGATTAACAATGTGACTATGTGTTCAAATATTATTTATTTCTAACAGATTGATTAATTATCTTCTTTGTTTAAATTAAAAATTAAAAACCATTTGTGTTTTTAAACTTGAGTTTATATTGCATCGAGCACATTTCATAACATATTTGAAATTAAATTTGAGTTCAAGTGACTGAAAACAGACTGAATTTTAAATTTTGATTACAGATAATTTGTTCCCAACTTTATACATACGCCAACTTTTGCACTAATTTTGATGATTTACCCAATTTTCAAATAACTATTTATTTGTCCACATGTTTTGACCATTTAAATTATTGGTGAAATCTGACAGAATAAATTCATTGAATCCGTGTAACATAATGTTTACGATTACAATTATATTAGGGAGTGTTTGCAGTTCACGTAACGTTATTTTTGACGTTTTTAATCCTCTTTCTAAATGTAGGTACTAAAATTTACAGTTTCTAAATAAAAAAAGGCTTTTTGAGGTAAAGTGCGGCATAAAAATAAATAAAACAATATTTTGATGTAAGGCAACAGTTCGTTTTTAGAATTATATAAATCTAATTATAAAATTTATAATTTTCTTGAAAAAATTAAATTTCAGCCTAGAAGATTAAAAAAATGTATATTATATATTACATGATGTCACAAAATATTAGAAAAAATTCGAGCCTTTTCAAAAGATACTTAGGCCTTTTATAAGTTTGGAAGGAATTAAAAATATTTGATGAATTTTCGGAAATGCTTCCGAAGTTTGAAATATTTTTAATCTATTAAAAACCTCTTAAATTCCTAAAAGTATTCTTATATGACTCCAATTTTTCTTGAAATTTTGCAAAATCATTCAAAACGTGAAAAAATTGGCTTAAAATCTTCCAAATTTTTCTAAGAATTTAAGGCAAATTATAAAAGATTTTTTAAATATTCTAAATGTTTAAAAAAAGCATGTAGAAGATTTTAAAAAATTGGACCGGATTTTACAAAATCTTAGTATAAAATTGAGCTTTTTTGAAAGATATTTAAGTCTTCTAGAAGTTTGAAAGAAATAAAACATATTTTATGAATTTTCGGAAATGCTTCCAAATTTTGAAATATTTTAAATCTATTTTACACCTCTTAAATTCCTTAAAAGAATTTTTGCTGACTCGAATTTTTATTAAAATATTCAAAATTTATTTAAATTTAAAAAATTGCCTTACAATCTTCCAAATTTTCCTAGGAATTTTAAGAAATTTTATTTATTAATTTGAACCCTTTCAAATTTCTGGTTTAAAATCTTTAACAAAAATCTGAACTTCTTAAATCGGCTTCAGTTTAAAATTATTCTTCAATATCTTCTAAATATTTTTGCAATGTACTTGATTTTTTTTTTTTAAATTAATCCTACAAAACTGAAACATTTTGCTTTAAAAGCCTCTACTCTATTTCGAAGCTGAAAGGAATCTTTTGAAATATTTTTCAATTTTCTTTGTAAGTTCATTTTTCAAATTAAAAAATGTAAACAAAATTTTTCTGGGAATCCTCAGAATTTGTGTCATCATATTAACATTTTTTTTAAATTCATAAAATATCTTATAAGTCATTATTATTTTCGAATCGTTTTAAAATTTTTAAGTATCTCTTAAACTTACTCAAATTTGTTGTAAAATTATATATTATGGGAAAATTTTACTTCAAAATTTTTTAAACTTTTTTTCAAAATTTTAGAACATAATTTTAAATATTTTGTTATCTTTTTTCACTGACTCTTAGAGCTGATTAGGGAAAAACTTTTAAAATTTTCGCAAGAATTTTAAAAATAGTTTTTTTAATTTGCTTGACGCTCGGTAAAATTAATTTTACCTAAAAATTGTTTAAATCCTGAAAAATTAAAGAAATTGGCTTAAATTCTTCCATATTTTTATTCGCACATATTTCAGAACCTCTTGATATTCCATCATGTTCCTAATCTCATTTTGAAGTGGATATTTGTAACTTTAATTTAGAGAATCCTCTATTCAAAAATCTGCCCGCGTAGCATATCTTGCGCTTCGCGCTTGATAATGTATTTACCTCGCGCTGCGCGCTCGACTTTTCTGCACAGACTATTTAAAACTAAAGGTAAAAGTATCGACAACAGTAATTTAATAATTGTGAATTCTCTTTTGTTAAAGCTCCTTCGGCTTTCACGAAAACATTCTCATCACGTATCTCGTGCTTCGCACTCGAGTTTATCCCTGAAATTTTATATCATTCCCATAAATGTATATTATTATAATTCGTAACTTGCATTGGTATTAAAACAGACGAAATTTCATTGTCCCGTTTAAAAAAAATTGAAAATATTTTTTGCAATTCATTTTGAATCCACCCTAAATTGTTATTAGTTTATCCTAAATTTTTTACATTTTTCTAAATTTAACAAATTCTTTTAGAGTTTCTTTAATTTTTCCCTAATTAATTTCAAACTCATTTTTGAATTTATTGAATTATGATTGTACAAAATGTAGAACTGATTTATTTTGAAAGTGGTTAATTTAAATAAGTTTATTTTGGAAATGTTATATTAAAATTTTTTAAACTAATTAGAAATTGTACATTTCAGTATTGTTTTAAATATTATATTTATTTTATAAGATATTATCATAAAAATATTCAGCTTCTACGTTTTTAATTTTTTAAAGAATAGTTGCGTATCAAATTCTTTGATTCAGAAAGTGCACTTTAAATACTTTGAATCATAATGTTTGTTTATTTATCATGTTTTGAATTTGAATATATAAACGAGAAAAAAGCCTTTTTCGAGACTAAAAAAAACTGGTAAATTTTGGTATGCTAAAAGTTTTAAAAAACGGCCTGTCAGATGAAAAAAATAGGTGAAGGGAATCTTGTAGTTACGTTTTGGAACATACGCCCTTATGAATATTTCAATTTGTCTTGTGCCGTTTCTCCAAACAGTCAATTTCATTATTTATAATGTTATTTTTTACGATTAAAACGAAAACCACGCGTTTTATCAGGAAATTATCTCAAAAAAATTTTTAGATATTTTTGGGTTAAACAACGTTTCTCTTATATCTTGTGTCATTTTACCAAAAATGTAATTTTTTTATTTTTAATGTTGTTATTCTAGTTTAAAATAGAAACTACTAATCATATAAAAGAACATTAATACAAATGGTTGTTCTCTACTTTCGGTAAACAAATTTTATCTATTTATTTTTTCTTAGCTTGTGTCATATGTCGAAAAATTTAAGTTTTGTATTTTCACTGTTTTTTTATAAATAAAACAAAAACTACGTGTCCTATAAAAAAAGTGATTCATAACAAATTTGTAGATATTTTTTGGGTGCATAATGTTTGTCTTATAATTTTTTACCTACCTAGCATAGTTTGACAATAAAAAAATCAAAAAGTTGTTATGATAATCTTGTAGGGCACAGATCTAATACCTTCTCTGATGAGAATGTAATAATATACAATATAATATCCAATATAATAATATCGAAAATATTACATGATTATGTAAGATAATGGTTGTAAATAATTGAGGAATTTACTTATTTTTTATTATTTAAGGAATTAATCATTTATTTGTAATTCAAAATTAAACTTGAATTTTTATACATAAACGAAAAACAAATGAAGGGTATTAACTATCGATCGGATGATACGAGGGTAGTTCAATAAGTCCTTAGAATGACCAACAGATGGCGCGCGAATCGCTCCAAATCATCTGTTTTCAGTCAGCACCACTCCCGACTAGA
>NC_046666.1:6032911-6048657 GCF_010883055.1 Belonocnema kinseyi | reverse complement strand
AGAGCTCCAAGGAGATTATGTTGAAAAATAAAAAAAAATTTACCCAAAAAAAATTGTTTTTATACTTCATTCTAAGGACTTATTGAACTACCCTCGTACATGCAGCCAAGTTGTGGCTATGTTTATTATTTGTTATGGAAAACCTTTACAATACAAAATTAAAGCATTTAAAAATTAAAGGGTTTAATTAAGGATTTAGCAACATTTTATTAAATGTATTCGATACCATATAACCTCAAACTCAAGAACCTTGTTCCATCTTGTAGAAAACCAAATTCGTTATCCGATTCTAATCAATGATACCTAATTTTGGTCCTTTTAAAATGTTCAAAAATTGTAACATTCCATTACTGTAATATCGAAAATATACCCATGAAACATAGCCATGAAATTCCAAAGAACGATGCGCATATGCTTGGATGATTTTAACATCTGAATGTGTGCTTTAGCTAAACATACAAATTTATAACGTTTAAGATCTTAAAAAGATAGTAGATGTTCGGAATGAATGTCTGCATGTTAGGCGGCACTATCTTATCAATTGAGAATCGACATTTATTCATTCATTTTTCTCCGTGTAGCGGAGTAAAATAAATGTTTAATATGTAAAACAGGACCATCCTACTGCTGACATTACGGGAATTCTGTATACAGAAACAAAAATATCCATCAACACATTCGTTGTTACTTGATTCTTTCCACCGATAATCAAGTGTTACTTATAAAAAAGAAATCATTTACACAAACTTTAAACAATGGAACTACTCGGATAAGAAACGAAAAATCACAAAAGTTATTATTTTTCTTGAAAACGGCTCAAAATATTCTAATAAATGAACTACATTTTATGAAACAAATGAGATTTATCGGATAGCTATGTAATTCTGTTGAACATTAGAAGTGATAAGTTCTGATATAAAACTAAGGTCGAGTGACGATAAGTATAGGAGATGATAGAAAAGGTCACAATAATTTCCACAGTGTGCAATCTTCAATTCCCTCTATATCTTAGCATCTAACTACGCCTAAAAAAAGCAGATTTGGATGTTTTAAGAGACCCTTACTCAATGTTTCGATTTTTTAATTCGATTTTCCTCTTGGCTCTTCCTAGAAATATAGAAAAAATATGCCTAGTGTAATTAGTGTAAGTAAGATTAGAACCTAGTAAAAAAAATATTGCATCTTAATAATTGAAAAGAAATTGGGAAATGATAAAGAAATATTCAAGTATAGGTGCACCGATATATAATATAAATAATGAAATTTGTAGAAAGGAAAGGCATATCTTCCAATCTAATTAAACAACATTTAAACAAACATGCCATAATTTCTTTAACTTTCTTAACAAATGAAAATTCTTTAAAAATTGTTCCAGAAATCAGGTCACAATGTTAAAATGTATCTGTATCTGCATTATCAGCATCCTGTGCATTTCTTTAGAAATTCAAAAGGGATATTCTGCTTAAGGAGTTTATCGAAATATATTTTAGAAGTACAGCTCTATCAGATAATGTATTTGTGTCTAGAAAACCGATCTAGTTTTCAAAGTCGAATTGATGACCTTATTCTTACGATTGGAAAAGAAACCCCTGTGATCAAAGTGAATCCGCAAAATTCCAGTGAATTCAGCCTTTCAGATCTAAAGGTATTACCAGCCTTTCAAATCCCACGAGCAACCACACTATTCATTTTAACCAAGACGTCTCAAGAATATGAAAAACCTTCAATCATAAGGATCCAACTTGATCACCCAGATGAATTTTGTAACCCGTTTATCAGGAGTACGATTTCTCCCAAGATTATAATTTTACACTTATCTGTCAACAAAGCATTCACTTACGGAAACCTGCTCCGCCGGATGTGGTCTCAGCAATTTTTGGACGTGACTGTTCTTGAAGTTGTGATTTCGACATCCTCCAATCAGTTTTTCGAAGTGGGACAAAAAATTCTCTACTTGCATCACTGGAACCCCTTTATTGAAATCTAGACCCAAAAGCACTTTTCCATGAAAGCTAAACTCTTTCCTCAAAAACTTTACAACATGAACGGTTATCAACTAAATACAGGAGTGTATGAATTTCTTCCTTTCATTAAGATAACACAGAATAGTACATTTCCTCTAATAGTTCAAGGACCTAGGACAGAACTTCTGAAAGCTTTATCAAGAAAAGTCAACTTTAAACTGATTAAAATACTAACTGAAACTGGAAGTATGACAGAAGGAGCATTGTTGAACCAGCTAACTCGCAACGATCTTCAGTTGATAGGAATTGAAACAAGTATGTGGGACCGTAGCGGACAAACCTTGGAACGAAGCACATTTACTGAATTTTCTGAAGGAACTGCATTGATACCAATATTATCGAGCAATTCAACTTCTTTAACAAACAAACGTATTGCAGCAGGTATCTTCTTAATATGTCTTTTGATATCGATTTGGATTGCTTCTCTCTTATTAAAGTTCGATAGGCGCTTCTGGAAATTCGTCGACATTGAGCAAGTAGTGCTCGGCTCTCCTGTACCACAGGAACCTCAAAAAACCCGGAAAGGATTCCCTTTGTCTGTATTCTTCTAGCCTGTATCGCTTATTCATCCTGGCTTTATATGGCATTAGCAGAAATAACTTTGAACATCCGAACAGAGCTTAAAATTTCTGGAATGAATGATATGATGCGTTCAAATCTAACACCATCAATGTCTAATGTAATGTACATAAATTCCTAAACAAGACTCTGATGATTCCGATGGAAGATTGCATTTAAATGTTGGAAAAAAGCACAAAAACATTTCCTGCTTTGTGGAGAGAAGAAAAGGGAGAGAAATAATTAGAGAACACAAAAATGAATACAGTGAACCGTTGATGAAAATAATAGCAGAAGATATGTTCACAGAATGGCGATGTTTGAAATTTAATGCTGGGTGCACCGTATGTTGAACGATTTGATAATTTAATAATCATGCTACAAGCCACCGGAGTTTCTAATAAGTGGTTTCCAGTTTTAACAGAAGGTAACTTTATAACTCCTCTTGCATTCGAAGGGACTGTTGAAGTAGATTGGACACTTCTCTTTGTGCTCTCAGTAGGGTATGTAGTTGCAGCTTATGACTTCATTACTGAATTGATTCTAGGAAATTTCACGCCTTATTTTGTTTGTAAAATCTGAATTAGGGCATTTTCAGGCTATGCTAGGGTATTATTTTGTTACTCGAGCAGGTCACTCACATATATTTCAGATAATATCTCATAGTTACTTCGTCACAATAGTGCCATAATATTTAATATTTTCTCCAGAAAAAAGTATTCTCTAAGATTTCATGTAATAAATTGCAAGCACTTGTAATAATTTGAACATCATGAAAGTGTCAATTAAAATATTTATAAATACTCTTTTTTTTAATGTTTTAAAGCTAGTAATCTTTATCTAATTATGTACTGCAGATTAAATTGAAAGCAACAATTCGCGTTCTTCAATCCAAACAAGAGCTCCTTTCTTTGTGGAACCACCCCATTGTCACCCTAATAAAGGATTCCATACTACGTAATAACTTGATAAGCGGAAAAAAATTACATTCTCCTTTTGAACATTTATTTATATTTTTTACATGACGCGGAGCGATTTAAATGACGCTGTTTATATCTTCGGCCCATCCAGAAATTACGTAAGAGCCTTTTTATGGGAAGGATAATGGGGTCCTGCAAATGTTATGATTTTTTGCATTGAAGAAAAGGGAGGAAGGTATTCAACATTTTACTAGTAAAGTAGTTAATAAGTCCAACTTAGTTGGTTCCTGAGGTTCCTGAGGCAGAAATGCCATATTAGGTTTCGAATGGTTCCAGACACAATATGCTTTCATCGTCTTTGAAGTTTACTTTTTCAATTGGAACACGATGGGCTTTGATGGTACTCAATTCAAAAAGGTCTTGTACTGGAAAGTGCTACTATGGAACAAAATGACCGCCATAATATTCGCCTGTTTTAAGTCAGTTGCCACAGTTCCTTGAAAACTATGTATTGATACTAATACATTCCAGACCACAGTTACGAGACGTTTGCATAATTTTCCTGAGAAAATTGTTTCAATGCGAGAACGAGCAATTTATTGGCGCCAGAATGCTTGAATCGCTAACTAGAAATTCCTCGTTTATGCTTTTGAGGGCGCCCATTAAATTCTTTATCTTTTGTGGTGGACTTAACAGACAGACATACATTCAAGAAGTCTCCACTGTCTATTCCAAACTGCAAGTGAACTTTAGAAACTTTTCACTTCTCTTAGAAGTGTTAGATCAAACCACGTAGGTCTGTATGGTAGCTAACTGTTTGAGCTACTTAAAATACATTTAAAGCGTTTTTATTAGCGACACGTATAGCAACAGCGATTCCAATGATCTTCTTCTGGGTGAGATGGAACCTGCTTCGAATTTTAATAGTCATCCACAAAAAAATCGACTGGTCCAATAAATTTCTTGTGGTTCCTTTACTGACAGTAATTTAAGGAGGCAGAATGATAGAGCTACGTAGACGACTTGTTTTCCAACTTTTGTACCTGATTATACTATTCAACTGTTCATATTACCTAAGCAAGTTTTCAAATTGCATCTATTTTAATCAAGGAAAAGCAGTAGCTGAAGCGTGTTTCAACATCGGGTTTCTTCGCCTCATCTAAGAAAGGATTTGCAGAAAAAGTATAGGAATGCCGCAAAATTAACGAAAGTTTAGAAAGACATTAATTCATCAGTTTCATTAAATTACCTGAGATTTATTTGTTCGTGATATCTGCAAATATTCTATCTCACCTGTGCATACTATTACACTTTCCGAAATTTTCTAAAGACAGTGTTCTTGCCAGTCGACAAACACGACAATCACATAAAGTATTGCTACTACTCGAAGGAAACCTAAAAGAAATTTTCTAACTTTCTATTGAAGGTGAGAAACGACGAAAGAACTCAATTTTCCTTTTTAGTGGAGTCACTTCTATTCTTCCCAAAAGAATTATGGGTAAATATTAGTAAAATGTTGACATTTAACATCAAGTATAATTTGTATTCACAATTTTCATAAAAAATTCAGTTCTATCGCACGTTTAACAAGAATATTTTTCCTTTTTACAGGATCCTTTATTTTCATCTCATTAATGATATCGTGACACAAGAGATTTTCATTTAACCACAACTCTTATTTTTATTAACAATTATTGTAAACAAAAACATTTATTTCGTATTTTTGAATATATAAAATGCTTCTTCTCTGCCAAATCATTTTTTTTTCTTTTCAAGAATAATATCATCATACAAAAGAAAACCATCTGCTATCGGCGAGAAAATGGTAGGTATCTTCCGTTGAAGCTTAACAACTCAAAGAAAATGCTAGCTCAATCACAAAAAAGTCATATAAAAGCTGTAAGTGTTGTACGTAAATGAACCTTAAGACTTTTACGTAAGAAAATGGTGTTCTTTGCTGACTGAAAAATGTGAAAAAAAGTCAGGAAAAAGTGATCTTCAGTGTTAAGGGCATGTGACACAGCTAAATACCTATATTACCGACCTCGCTTTTTCAGTTCACTGAATGTTTTTTTGAACCTAAGCACTTTTTTTGTAAATAAAATATCGAGCTGAAACTTTGGAAAATGTATTAGAGTACAATAAGATACGTTTAGGTACTGCATTTTGGTAGGAACTTCACTAAAAATTATTTTATCTTTTTTCTGAACCTCGACATTTTTTGAACGGTCCAACTTTTTTTATACATAAAATATCGGTCTCAAACTTTGAGAAATGCAAGAGCCGAAAGAAAACTACGTTTAAGTACAAATTTTAATAATAAAAGATGTAAAAAAAAATATTTCAACAATGAATTCCATCGGAATCAGCCGGTAACGTTGTACACGAAAATACGAACCCTGGCGGCCACTAGACGAGGCTCTAGAGGGTTCGTATTTTCGTGTACAACGTTACCGGCTGATGCCGATGGAATTGATAGTTGAAAATTTTTGTTTACATCTTTTATTATTAAGATTTGTACTTAAACGTAGTTTTCTTTCCGCTCTTGCATTTCTCAAAGTTTCAGCTCGATATTTTATTTATAAAAAAAGTTCTTAGGTTTAAAAAGACATTCAGTGAACTGAAAAAGTGAGGTCGGTAATATAGGTATTCAGCTGTGTCACATGCCCTTAATGAAGATATTTAAGCGATTCAAACTGCAAACTTTAACGGATAGGCTCTGTACTCATTTCCAATCTCCCGGAAGGATATGATGTTCTTGGTTTTTGTGAAAATCGTGATATATGTAGACCTTTTTTTTTGTTGGTAAGCAAGTCTCAGAAAGCAGGGGGGGGGGGGATTTTTTTGCTGCCGGCCGCTCCTGTGTCCCTTCGACCCATGGTTCGGAATCCTTGACTAGGCACCTGGCACGTCTTCCGATCAATGCCGTATTTATTTCATTCAGGGCATAAAATTGTTAAAAGAGCATTGATCCAATTTTTTCAAGTTTTAGACATTCTTTATTAACCTCTTAAACGTTTAAGTGGGGATATGCTTTTAGAATTTCCAAAAAATCGATTTTTTTTCGTATTTTGAATGTACAATATGTTAAAAACATACTTTAAAAAAGGAAGAAAGAAAATATTAAATATTTATGGTGATATTGTCAAAAATGTCAGTCCCCATACCGACACTAATCAGGCATTCGGAGCGTTTGGGTCGGAGCAATGTTTCTTTCACAATAGGTTTGTATATTTTTTTTTTTTCGTCCCAAAAATTCTGGGAAGGCTGATTACTACGTTACTACGTTTGCTACGTTTATTATGTGGACCCGGAATCGCCAATTGATCGGTAAGTCACTGAAACTAATACTTATACCGTAACGAATCTTTAAACGTGATTATCTTGACATTTTCTTTTCAAAAACTGCTCGTGCTGTAACTTAAAAATTTATTGGCCGATTAGGCTGAAATTTGCAAGGGCTTCTTTTTATTGTACTAACAGAAGGATATACCTAAAAGTTTAAAGATATCGGGTTATTAAATAATTTTCTCGGGGTCAAAACTGTTGAAAAAAATGGTCGAAAATTTGGACCTTCTATTAAACAGCCGATATAAATTTTAATTTTGAACTTTTTAATTATTTTATAGGTTTAGCCTTTCCTTTAATACATTAGTAATCGAACAAAAAAACCTTTTTATATCAGATAAATGGAAAAATTTTGACAGCTGCAGCAGTTTTCGATGCCTCGGAGCAGACGCTTAAAGAAATATTCTGCAGGGTCGCCATTTTGTAAAAAAAATGGCATGTTTTTTTACACTTTAACAATGTAAGAAAAAGATGTTAAAATTAATAAATGATCTATTTATTTTATCAACTTAAAAAAAATTAATTAAAATTGATTTATTTTACATCCCCCCTTCAAATAATTCTATTCTTGATATCAAGGTTGGTGACCAGGTAAAATTAATTAATAATTTTCTATGGTAATTTTTCTTTTTACCTAGGATTTTGAAAGAATGCTGCATAATAAGAAATGGACTAAAATTTTTCGGATTCTTTTTTCGGCAATTATGGAAATCTTCTGAAATATTATTTTTAAAATAATTTCTTTGATAAAAAAACATTTAATATTTTCAAGTAAACCTTTAAAAAATTTGGTTATTCTCTTAAAATGTTTTTTAAACTTTCAAGAAGCTTCTAAACTTCGAATGAAGTTACGCGTATTTGAATTGTATGCTTTGTTTAAAAAAGAGTAGAATTTTTTCTCTTCATTGCGATAATTATCGTTTACGTTTCGAGTCTGATAAAGTTTATAATCTTATTTTGAAATCAACCGTAAAAAAGGGTCCCCCGTAGCAAAAAAAAAGGGTCCCGCTGCTTTCTGGCATTGCTTTCCAACAAAGGAATGTCTAAAAATATCGCGGTTTTCACAACAACAAAATAATATCACATTCCTCCCTGGAGATTGCAAATAATTACAGAGCCTATTGTTAACCGTTTTCAGTTTAAATATCTTCAATATCTTTATTGGAACTGAAGATAATATAGTTGTACATGTTTTTCCTTTAAGTGAAAATTTTTATAAATTCTGCTCTACTGCAATTTGTTCACAACTGTTTTCCTCATACTCATGAGTTTTTTCAAACTTGACCTATGACTCCATATATAAATGACGCGATCAGAGCAAAAGCGAACTAAAAAAATAAGTTGCGGAAAAGAGAAGTAAAAACACGCGAGAGCAAAAACGATCTAATAGTTAGCCGAGAGGTAAAACGATACAAGAATGAAGGGAGAAGATTCCCCCCACTTTGCTGCTGCGAAGACCAGCCTCGTATAAAGCCGAAAATACGCGAACACGAATCCGAACTCGCCCGAATTCACGATTAAAGATCTAATCAGCTGCTCCTAGAGCTGCCAGATCGAGCCTAAGATTTACCCCCACCATAGGTCTTCTATTTTTATCTCGATCCCTATTTGAAATAAATTAAAGAAATTGGCGATTCTGATGTTTCGCGTGAATCTTAATTTCATACATGATTCGATTTTGAGGTTATGTTTTTCAGGTGTATATAATATGGATATTATTACTATTATATATATTATTGATGTTAATATTATAATTATAAAATTTTATATTAATATTAATGACTAGTTAACTATATTTTAATAGAAATAGTTCAACTTTCAACTAAAACAATTAGTTTTATGCAAAAAAAAGTAAATTTGGAATAAAATACATAAATTAAAAAAAAATTTGTTTACATTTTTTCAACAAAATATTTAAATTTTCTAACAAAAAGTTAAATTTTAATCCAAAAAGCTGAATTATAAACTAAAAAAGGCATTTTTAATAAAATACATGAACTTTGCACAAAAGAAATTTATTTTCCACCAAGACTAACTTTCTACACAAAAAGTTAATGTTTAATCATTGTTATATTTTCGACAAAAAAGATAAATTTTCTTGTAGTTGAAAAAATTTTTTTTAAAGAAAAAAAAAGAATTTTGTACAAAATAGTTAAAAATCCTTAAATATTTAAAAATCCTTTAAAATCTCTTGAAATTTTTTAAAGCTCTTGAAAATTCCTTGCAATTTTAAAAATACCCTAAAATATTTTCAAATTCTTTAAAATGTTATACTACATTATTAAAATTAATGAAAAATTCCTTGGAATCTATTAAAATATCCTAAAATATAAAAAATCTTCCAAAATTTCACATTAAAATACCGTGATCGATTGGATATTCCTTGGAACATTTTTAAATACTCTCAAATATTCCAAATCATTCAAAATATTTTGACCTACCTTGAACTTTTTTAAAAAGATTTTTTAAGTACTTTTGAATTTTCTAAATAACCCTTCTAACATTTTTTTAAATAACCCTTCTAAAATTTTTTTAATTCTTTGAAGTTCCTGTAAATTATAAAAATAAATTGGAAATTCCTTAACATCTTTTAAAACATCCTCAAATATTTAAAACACTTCAATTTTTTTGAAAACTCTTGAAATTTTGTAAAGCTTTAAATTGAAATTTAAAAAAGAGAAAAGTTTCAAAACGTTAAATGTTGAGATGTTTGTAGATTAGAGTTTTGAAAATTTGATCAATAAAAATTCAAAGCTTTCGAAATTTAATTTTCAAAAATTTGCAACTATTCAATAACAATAATTTGGTGTGGTAATTTAAGATGGGATTTTGAATTGTAAATTTGAAAGTTTATTTATAAAAAATTAATAATCATGAATAAAATGAAAGCGTTCATAATTTAAACGTACGTTTTTCAATTGGGCAGTCTCTAAATAAAATGATTTCAGACTGAAATTTAGAAAACATATCATATTCATATTTCAAAATAAAATTTTGAAAGATTTGAATTTTTATTGATTCCATTTTCAAAACTCTAATCTACAAATATTTCAATATTTAACGCTTTCAAATTTTTCTGCTTTCTAAATTTCAATCTGAAGTTTTTAATATTTTCAAGAGTTGTCAAAAGATTTTTAAGGATGTTAAATATTTAAGGATGTTTTAAAGGATTTCAAGGAATTTTCATCTTATTTTTATAATTTTACGGAATTTCAAAGAATTTTAAAGAAGTGCTTCAAAAATCTTTAAAAAAAAGCTCAGGTATGTCAAAATATATGGAAGGTATTGCAATATTTTAGAATATTTAAAAATGTTCCAAGGAATTTTCAATTGATTTCAATAATTTAGTATGAGATTTTAAAGGATTTGAAATATTTTAGGGTATTTTTAAAATTTCAAGGAATTTTCAATAGCTTTGAAAAATTTCAAGAGATTTTAAAGGATTTAAAATATTTTACGATGTTTTAAAATATTCCGAAAAATTTTCAATGTATTTGAATAATTTAAAACAATTTTAACAAGAAAATTAATCGTTTTTGTCGAGAATTTAACTACGATTAAACATTAATTTTTGTATAAAAAATTAGACTTGGTGAAAAATAAAATTCTTTTGTGCAAAGTTCATGTATTTTATTAAAAATGCCTTTTTTTAGTATACAATTCAGCCTTTTCAATGAAAGAAATGAATTCTTGATTAAAATAGATGCATTTTTTTTAAATAAGAATAATTCTCTACAATACAAAAAATGGATTCTAACTAAGAAAATTCTGTTTCAAATTTAAAAAAATTTCAACCGAAGATGATACATTTCATGGTTCAGTATACAAAATTAATTTTCAGCAAACAGTTGAATTTGTAACAAAATAGTTCAATTATCAACAACAAAAGAAAAAGAATTTTTAACCAAAATAGATACATTTTCAAACAAGAAGAATAATTTAATTCCAAAACAGATGAAATTTTAATTGAAAGCGGTCAATTTTCAAGCAAAAAAATGAATTTCGAATCAAATAGTTCAATTTGAAAAAAAAAGAAATAAATTTTTAACTAGAAAAGATCAATTTTTAACAAAAAATTATATAATTAAATTCTCAGTTGAATTTTTGTTCAGCTCAAAAACAATCATATTCTCAACAAAATAGTTGAATTATCAAAAAAAAAAATTTTTTACGTCAAATATAAATTTTAGACCATAAATGAAACAGTTAAATTTTCAATTTAAAAAATGAGTTTTGAACAACAACAAAAACATTCGGATTTCCAACAAAATACATAAATTTTTAAACACAGAAGTAAATGCACAAACAACAAGAATAATATTCTAATACCAGAATGAATTTTCTACCAATGAAATTATTTTTTTTTAAAACGAAGAATTTTGAAGCAAACACGAAAGCAATTTTCAACTTTAGAAATGAATTTCAATCTAAAAAAAAAGTATGCAACCAAAAATAGAACAGTTAAAATTGATTTTCCAACATAGTAGTTTAATTTTTAACGAAAGAAGTAAATTTTCAACTAAAAAAGATACCTTTTTAACCAAAACAGGAACAGTTAAATTTTCAGTAAAAAAAAATTAATTCAAAACAAAATCGAATTAACAACAAAATAGTTACATTTTCACCAAATAAATGAATGTACAAACATAAAGAATAATATTTTTATAAAAAAGATGAATATTCAACAAAATACATGGATTTTCCACCACACAGTTGAATTTTTAATTTTTTTTATAATTATAACCCAAGAACTGAATTTTTAATAAAATAGATACATTTTCAAACGAGAAGAATAATTTCCTATTAATCAAGGCGATTTTTCAACTAAATAGTTGAATTTCCAACTAAAAATGATACATTTTTAACAAAAAATGAAACAGTTAAATTTTCAGTTCAAAAATCAATTTTCAACTAAAAAGGCTTTTCAAGTCCGAAAACAAAAAATATCAATTAAAAAAAAAATGTATGTCAAAATGAAGTACTTTAACGGAACAGATGATTTTTTTGCAAAACCTTTGAATTTTCAAACCAAATATATGAATTTCTAACAGGTAAGTTCATTTTAAACCAAATAGAACAATTTTCAACAAAAAAAGATGAAACCTCAATCAAAAAAAAATGTAATACAAGAAGTTTTAAACTAAAAAGGAATGTATTCAGTAAAAAAGATTTAGACATTCTTATTTGTTTCTATTAATAATTCAGTCCGCGTTTGAGGTGAATAACGAAAAAAATTGTTTTAAATAAACATTGAAATTCATTGTTATGTTATCGACTAATGTAGTGAACTCGTTTTTTGTCGATAGAATGATGATTTTTGATCTACTTATTTGAACTTTTTTTACACAAACAGAATACACATTTTGGTTGAAAATTCTTTTTTTTTTGTATGTTATTCTTTTGTTGAAATTTAATTTTTTCCACTGAAACCTTGAGCATAAAATGGAATTTTCAATTAAAAAGGGTTTGTTGTTTTCAGTTGAAAGTTCATCTTTTTGGTAGAAACTTTTTCTTCTTGTTCGAAAACTGATATTTTTGGTAAAAAATAATTATGATTTTGTTTAAAAAAATTTTTTCAGCTGAAAATTACACTATTCCCTTCCTGGTTGAAAAATCTTTTTTAGTCAACACATTCAACTATCTGGTTAAATTTTTTTGCTAAATTCGTAATTTTTAAATTATTTTTTTGATTTAAAATTTTACGATGGCATTCATCGTTGGAAACTACCTATTTTATAGATAATTATTTTTTTTTACAAATTAATTTGTTTGAAACTACGTCTTTTTTAGGAAAAATATTTGTTTGGAAAATTCATTGTTTTTTTGGTTGAAAGAGAATTTTGTTTTAATGGAAATGTTGGCTTTTTAGTAAAAATTGATTTGTTTTAAAATTCATCTTTCCATTTAAAAATTAAATTTTGTTTTTGCTTTTTTATTAATTTTTTTTGCTAAACATGTATTAATTCCATTTTTTGTTAAAAATTTATCTTTTTTGATTCAAATTCAAGTATCCATATGGTTAAAAATCCATTTAATTGGTAGAGTATTATTCTTGATGTTTGTGTATTCACTTCGTTGTTCAAACTTTTATCTGTGGTAAATTCGATTATTTTCTTTTTGTTCAAAATTAAATTTTGAATTAAAATTCAACTGTTCAATTTTTTGTTAAAAATTATATTTTTCAGTTGAAAATTCATTATTTCCGTCGACAATTAAATTTTCTAAATTGAAAATGAACTCTTACATGTTTGGTTAAATACTTGTCTTTTTAGTTTTAATATTAATTTTCAAGTTAAAAATTTGACAATTTTACTGATTTTTTTTACCATTTACTTTTCTTTAAGTTGAAAATTCTTTTTTTATAGTAGAAAATTAGCATTCTTGGTTGAAAGAACATTTTTTAATACTTAAATTTTAACTGCATCATTTTTGATTTAAAATTGATCTTTTCTAGTTGAAAATTTATATATTTTTTCGTTAAAGATTGAACTATTGTGTTATCCTTTTTTTCTTAAAAATATACTGCTTTCAGTTATTAAAAGTTCATGTTTTTTTTCATTAAATTATTCTTCGTGTTTCAAAAAGTATCTGTTTTAGTTAAAAATAATTTATTTTGTCTTTTTGAAAATTCTAACATTTTGTTGAAAATTAATTTTTGCAATTAAAAATTTAACTGTATCATTATCGGTTAAAAATGTATTTTTTCGTTAAAAAAATTTGTTGTTTTTTTTTGGTAAGAAAATTGACCTTTCTCAGTTAAAAATTTATCTTTTTTTGATAAAAATTTATTCTTCTTGTTTAAAGTTCATCTATTTTAATTAAGAATTCATTTCGTTCGTTAAAAATCCACCTTTTTAGTGAAAATTCTTTTCTGTTGATATAATATGATTTGTTTAGATAAAGATTAAATATTCCATTTTCCGTTAAAAATGTATCATTTTAGTAAGAAATTCAATTATATAGTGAAAATATTTTCCACTTCGCAACAAATGTAATGATTCTATGGTAACTCAGGATTTTAAAACCAGAATAAATTTGAGGAGCAGTTGATTAGATCGTCATTCGTGAAGTCGGGCGAGCTCGGATTCGTGTTCGCGCATTTTCGGGATTACACGAGGCTGGTCTTCGCACCAGCAAAATGGGGGGAATCTTCTCCCTTCATTATTGTGTCGTTTTACCTTTCGGCTAATTCTTAGGTCGTTTTTGCTCTCACGTGTTTTTACTTCTCTTTTCCGCAACTTTTTTTTTTAGTTAGCTTTTGCTCTCAGTGTGTGAAATAATGATGCTCTAAAACTTGACTGTTCTTAACCCATTAAGTCGCAGCCAGAGACACTTTCAACATTTTTTTTCAATCGCTCCATACACTATCGAAACTGTCCTAAAAAATTGAGAATAGTCATATCCAATGTAAAATTGTCTGATCTTTTGATTTATGTCATCAGAATTTTAAAAAAATGCGTTTTGAAAAAGTTATGGCTGTTTATTTAACAAAAACGTGGTTTGGAAAAAAAATAGCGGCAAGAAATATGGCGGCTGGAAATGAAACATTTTTGTATAAAAATTGTATTTTTTTTAACAACAGTCTTATTTCTATTTTCATGAAAATTTTTACTAGGGGCCATATTCGATCCGCGATTTTGAATTTTGAAATTCTGATAACATATTCGTAATCAGCGACCCAAAAAAACCGGCAGTAAACATTTTTCAAGAAAATAGAAATAAAATTGTTGTCTCTCAAAACAAAAACAATTTTTATACAACAATTTTTTATTTCAAGCCGCCAGATTTGGTGCGGCCATGTTTTTTTGTTGAACAAACCTACGGGTATATTTTAAAGAATAGGGTCCATGGATGCAAAAGATCTACAAATAGTAGAAATCCACCAATGCTTTAGATTCGAAAATATTGAAAGAAAAGTTCTTTTTCGAAACTAAATTTTTCCTTAAATAAACAACCATACATTTTTCAAAATGCATTTTTTTTATTCTGATCACATAAATCGAAATTTTAGACAATTTTACATCGGATATGACTATTCTCAATTTTTTAGGACCTCTTTGATAGTACATGAATCAATTGATAAAAATGTTGAAAATGTGTCCGGCTGGGACTTAATGGGTTAAATGTACCCGAAATTCCGTAAGTTTTAAAACTTTTCAGTCAGCAAAGCACAAAAATTTTTTTACACAAATGTCTTCAGGCTCATTTTTTTGCTGAGTAGTTAAGCTTCAAAGACTTCAAAGACCTACCATTTTCTCGCCGATAGTAGTTGAACTTTTAACTGAAATCGGTGTCAAAGGTACTCGGCTCTAACTTTAATCGCTCGCAAATCGTTCAAAAAACAGAAAATTAAATCCAGGTACACGTAAATGTTTAAAGTCTCAGAAGGTGAACAATTTCTATATTAATGTTTAACATTTTTTTAAAGATAGTCCTGATGTAAACCAGACAAAAAACAAGGTTTTGGAGGCACTTGTTTTAAGCTTCGACTTTCGAGGCATTTTGAAACTAGCTAGATATCTTGAAAAATCTGAAAAAATTCACCGACTCTCCTTAAAGATTCTAGAATGCAACGCAGTTTTCAAAAAAATTTTAATATAAAATTATTTACTAACTACAGACCGTTTTCCGCAAACATATCATCTTGCAAAGAAATAATGATAGGAAGTTGTTCTATGGCTTAAAATGTACATTTTATTTCGATCATTATTTATGTTTTTTATATAATTAATTTCGTAATGCACATGTTTTTTTAATAAAATCAAAAGGATAACACAGGCCGACAAAATTTGATAAAGGTCCGGAACCAGAGACCAGACCTAGTATACCCGAAGATTTTTGCTGCGCTGAATCCGAATCCGACCTCAGAAAAATTCCATCACCCTCAGTTTTCGAG
>NC_046666.1:6024060-6032811 GCF_010883055.1 Belonocnema kinseyi | reverse complement strand
ATGGAATTTTTCTGAGGTCAGATTCGGATTCAGCGCAGCAAAAACCTTCGGGTATAGTAGGTCTGGTCTCTGGTTCTGAGAATTGTTGGCCTGTGTAATTGTAAAGAAAAAGAATTTGTTTTCTGATAAGTATCCAGAATGACATTTTAAATGTATTGGAGCATACATCATGTGTAATTGTAAGAAACTGTAAAAACTTAAAAATGGTAAATTTTGAATATTGAGAAAAAAAGAAATCATAATGTCAGGATCTAAAATTTGTGTTCTTTACAAAGTCAATTGCAAAGATTGTGATGCAGTTTATATAGGGCAGATACGAAGGGCACTTAAATTTAGGAAATATGAACATGAAAATAATATTCACAGCTGTCCTAGATATCAATCAGACCTTTCAAAGAATAAAATTACACATGCTGACGACTTTAATTAGAATTATATTAAAATTCTTTATCATTAGAGAGATCAGAAAAAAAGCGAATTCATGGAGATGTTTTTTATAAAGAGAGAGGGTAACAAAGTAATTCTTTTCGAAAGGGACCTCTTAATATGTAACAGGAGCTTGTCGATTCCATGACTCTTAGATAGCCTATGTCATTACTATGTTCATTACTCTGAAGAAAGATTTCAAAAATTTCGGACTTTTTTATTTTATATAATAATTGAGTTTTTATTGATATTGCTCCGAGCTCCCTCTAAGCTCCTTTCGTACTCTTTTTTATCTTCTACGTACTCTACGAACTCTATTTTGCGTGACAGAGCATGCAGGGAGGACTTGCCGAATATTAGGATTTTGCCTCGGTTGGTTATACTAGACTTAATTAACTTTTAATTAATATCAATAGAAATATTTTATTTTCAGGTATATTACTTTTTATACCTCTAGTTTTTCTTATAAATAATTCTTGATGAGGAGATCAAAATTGGCCTCGAAACGTGTAGCTTTCCTGGTCTACGTCGTGTAAAAACGATAAATAAATAAATAAAGATAAATAAAGCAAAAATAACATTCGTCTTTCAAACATTTTTTTTTAATTAAGGGAATCCAAAATAATAATTTGATCAAGTTATTAGTTTGGATTCCTTTCATGATGGGTACGTCTTCGTTCCTTAAGGAAAGGAGCTTCGCATCGCCAGTAAAAAATTCAACATGCGCCAAATTTGAAAGAAAAAGTGGAATAAAAATTACTTCCTTCGAAAATTAGGAAAAGAACTTTTATAACTATTTTTATTAGTACATTCAAACTTTTCGTAGTATCAGAAGTGGTTTAAATTGATAGCATACATTATTATTAGAGAATACTATTTTCTGCAGAAAATATTTAATATTGTGGCAATGTTCTGATGAAGTAATTATAAAATATTGTCTGCGATATATGTGAGATACGTTTTCAAGAAAGAAAATGATACGCTAGAGAGGCCTGAAAATGCTTTGATTCTGATTTTATAAACAGTTAGAGATACTATGTGAACAAATCTTCTACAATCAGCTCCCCTAGTTTTCTCAGCACGAAACAGGAAATATTTTTATATTTTTCAACATCACAACAAAATTTCCCGTCGGCATAGTAAGAGCTTTGCTTAGTAATTTCTGCAACGAATCATCCACAGGTTCCTCTTTGCAATGTTCAAAGGTAAACTGGAGATAAATGGTCTTAAATTAAAACGCATCATGCCATTAATTGCATAATTGCTTACCTATATTTAGATGTTCAAAGTTCCTTCTGCTAATGCCATATAAATACAGGATGAATAAGCGCTACAGGATAGAAGAATAGAGCAAAGAGAATCCTTTCTGAGGTTTTTTGAGGATCTTGCGGTACAGGAGAGCCAAGTATTATTTGTTTAATGTGGAAGAATTTACAGAAGCGCCTATTGAACTTCTGTGATCGAGAAATGATCGATATCGATACAAAACACCTTTTAAGGAGATACCTGTCTCAGTAAAGTGGTTATTCTTCCACTAAATTCAGTGAGTTGGCTTTTTTTCAGAGTTTGTCTGCTACGATTCCACATGCTCGTTTCAATTCCTTTAAATCAATTCCTTTCCTTGAAAAAGCTTTCAGGAGTTCTGTCTTAAGTCTTTGAACTTTTAGAGGGTATGTTGAATTCTGTGGTATCTTAACAAAAGGAAGAAATTCTTAGACTCCTGGTTTTAATTGATAAGCGTTCATGTTGTAAAGTTTTTAAAGGAGTTTTGTGTTCGGTGAGAAATTCTTCTTGGTATATAATTCAGGGAAGGAAATCCATTGATGCAAGGAAAGAATTTCTTATCGTACTTCGAAAAACTGATTTGAGGATGCCAAAATCACAACTTCAAAGACACTAGCATTTAAAAATTGCAAAGATTACACCCGGCAAAGTAAATTATTGTAATCAAAGGCTTTGTTGACTGATGAGCGTAAAATAAAAAAATCTTGAGTCGAATTTATTCTCTGGATGAACAGATCACGAAATTCAGCTGGGTGATCAAGTTAGATCTAATGCTAAAAGGTTTTTCGTATTCTTGAGATGTCTTTGTCACCAAAAATAGTGTGGTTGCTCATGGATTTTGAAAGGTTAGAAATACATTTAGGTCTGGAAGGATGATTTCGCTGGGTTTTTTTTTTCAGATTCACTATGATCAGAGGCGTTTCTTTTCTAATCGTGCAAATCAGATCATCAATTCGACTTTGGAATCTAGATCGATTTTCTAGAGACAAAAAGATTATCTGGTAGGGCTGTACTTCTGAAATATATTTCGATAAACTTCTTAACCATAATGTCTCCATGGTATTTCTGAAAGAAATACACAGTATGATGATATTACAGATGAAGAAACATTTTAAAATTGTGACCTGATTTCTGGAACACTTTTTAAATAATTATCATTTTTAGAGAATTAACAAAAATTAGAACATGCTTGTTAAAATTATTTTGCATACTTGTAAATATTCCCTTGGTCACGTAAAGTGCGGTTTTTGTCTAAAAGGATCGATTCTTAGTCTGTAGTTATCAGACATAAAAAACGCTGACGTTGTAGTTAGATTGGAAGATATGCATGTTCTCTCTACAGTTTCAATTAAATTTCATTAAACTCGGCAATGACTGAGCGATGAAATTGTGTTATTATTATGATATTAATTGGGACTTAGTAAACTCGGGAAAGATTTTTTCTGCTCAGGCGGAAAGACCCTTTGTTTAAAATTTATGTGATTTCTTTTTTGTAAGGAACACTCTTATTATGGGTCAGAAGAATCGGAGGAGGAATAAAATGCGACTACGTGATGAAATATTGTTTAAACATTTTTAACTCACTATTATAATTGCTTTTTAGGTTTAAATTAAAACTTCAAAACCGTTTGTTAACAAGAAGCAACGTCAATTTAAAACTAGTGTACAGTTCATGTTTAGATAACAACAGTTTTTAGAAAATTAGGAATAGAAAGTTTATTGTAGGATATAGACCACTGCAGTACAGTGTTTGTAATAACGTATGTGGGGTTGAATATTTTTGTTTTTGCATAAAAAATATTTGTAGTATCATCAGTATGTGGTCCTTGTTTACATCATATGAACATTTCTTTTCTGTATGACTTTATTCCCACGTGCAGCTATGGTGCGCGAATGCCCAAAAATAAAATGTCTTCAAATTTTAGCCAAATCGGATAATATTAACTGACTCATTGTTCTAGACACTCGCTATTGTTAAATAAGACTACACAATTATGTTTTTACGATAAATTCAAAATAAAAATTTATCTGTGTTTGTATTGCATTAGAGTGAACCCTAGCATGAGTGCCCGTTTTAGGGCTGACCTTGAATTATTATTATAATTTGTAATTGACCGCCATTATAGAAGTTTGTTTTGAATTTTGAACAACTGGATTCATCGAGTTATTTCTGAAATCATAATTCTTTTCCCAACAAAGTCTTAAAATATTTGAGTTAAAACTGCAGAAATGAGCTTTCTGGAATATTTTATTAACAGCCATCTTGGATTTTATCAAAATTTGGACATTCTTAGTTCATCGGATGCTTTTTAAACCAAATTTCTTTTTATAACAAAGATTAAAAATATTTTAGTGTAAACTGCAACAGTAAGCTATCTTTGGAATATTTAATTAGCATAATATTTTTGCATAATGGGTATAATCATTGTTAGTTAATATATATTGAAAATGTGATTTTTGACCCTTATTTTCGGGTCCCATATTTGGAACATTTTGGAAAAATTTGAAGTTTTTGAAGATTAAAGAATTTTAAGGTTTTTATACAAACTCCCGTCTCATGTGAAAGATTTATTTCAATGAAAACTGAAAAATTTACGTAAATTCTACTTTTTTGTATTCCAGCCAATCGAAATGCTCCTGATTTCGGCATCATTTTTGTTGAATATCAAAATGATATTGATTTCAGTATCATTTTTAAAATTATTTTTTAATCTAGCATGCTACTTTTAAGAGAAACATCAAGAGCTTTGAATGATGAGTGAGTATTATCCAATTTGGCCAAAATTTGAAGAACATTATATATTGGGCATACGTACTTCAATCGCTCATAGGAGCAAACGATTTTGCCAAACAAAGAAAATAGAGTCTACCCGAAGCAGCAGTGCTAGAAATTCATTAAATTAATTCGTTGTCCAATATTACATTTTTGTATGTCTCCTTTAGGAAATATTATTTTCCATGAAAATTAGTTAATATTGTGGTAATATTTTCATAAATTTTCATTGCAATGTTTTTTTCAATAAATGCGAGAGACTTTATGCTGACGTCGAGGAAATAATTCGGTCGTACTAAAAACTAGGGCGCGAATTTTGCTATAATCAGTTCAGCAAAAAAGACACAAAATGAAACGACATACCCTATTACGAATACGAAAAGAAGCTTCAATTCTACTTCAGCAGATCCTTTAAATTGTTCTGCAATAGGAGTTGTGACTTTCCAATTGTCCAGAACTGTAAACCATCTATTATAGATTCCAGAAGCCTGGAAGTGCATTATTAATTTATCAAACCGTTTAACATATGGTGACCCAACTTCAAATTTAATGCAACGCATTTCTCTAAACAAATTTTCTACCATCATTTTCATCAAAGGTTGACTGTATTCAATTCTGTCTTGTCTAATAATATCTTTTCCTATCCTTCGCGGCACGAAACAAGAAACATTTTTGTGTGTTTTCAACATCTCAATACAATCTTCCGTAGAGATAATAAGTCTGTTGTCCAAGAATTTCTGAAACGAATTATCAATCATGTTCTTCACAGCAATGTACACATCTATATTGGGTAGAGATGGTGTCAGATTTAAGCGAATCATATCATTAATTCCAGAAATGTTTATCTCTGTACGTCTGGTCATAGTAACATCTGCTAATGCCATATAAAGCCAGGATGAATAAGTGATGCATCCTAGAAGAACAGAGGAAAATAGAATCCTTTCCGAGGTTTTTCGAGGATCTTGTGGTACCGGAGAGCCGAGTACTAATTGCGTAATGTAGATGAATTTCCAGAAGCGCCTATCGAACTTCAGTGAGCATGAAACAATCCAAATCGATATCAAAAGACCTATTAAGAAGATACCTGCTACAATGAAGTTGTTTGTTAAGGAAGTTGTATTTCTCGATAATATTGGCACCAATGCAGTTCCTGAACTATATCCAGTAAATGTGCTTTGTTCCAGAATTAAATCGTGACGATCCCACATGTTTGTTTCAATTCCTATAAATTGAACTTGGTGGCTAATTAGCTGGTCCATGAATCTTTCTTTTGTAACATTTCTAGATTCATGCAGTACGTTCTTTAGTTTAAAGTTGACTTTTTTTGATAACGCTTTTATTAGTTCAGCCCTAGGTCCTTCTACTTTCAGTGGATATGTAGCATTCCCTGTTATCTTAATAAAAGGGAAAAAATAAAAGACTCCCGCTTTCAGTTGATAACCATTCATATTGTGAAGTTTTCGAGGAAAGAATATAGTTTTGGATGAAACCTTTTCTTTAGTGTAGATTTTAGTGAAGGGATTCCAGTGATACAAAGAAGGAATTTCTTCACGCTCTCCGAAAAAATGATCGGTCGGTTTCAAAATCACAACTTCAAGGACACTTACATCCAAAAAACGCTGAGACCACATTCTGCGGAGTAGATTTTCGTAAGGGAATCCTTTGTTGGCTGATAAGTGTAAAATTAGAATCTTGGGTCGAATTCGTTCTCCTAATAATCGAATTACAAAATTCATCTGAGCTATCAAGTCGGATGTTATAATCGAAGGTTTTTCATATTCTTCGGACGTCTTTATTGCAACAAATAATGCGGTTCCTCGTGATTTTTGAAAGGCTGCAAATATCTTCAGATCTGGAAGGGTGGATTCGCTCGCGTTTTGTAGACTTACCGTGATTAATGCAGTTTCTTTTTGAATCATGATAATTAAAGCATCAATTCGACTCTGAAATCGAGATTGATTTTCTAGAAAAAAAGACATTATCTGATAGGGCTGTACTTCTGAAATATATTTCGATAAACTTCTTAACCAGAATGTCTCCATTGTATTCTTCAGAGGAACGCATAGGATAATTATAATACAGATGTAGAAAAATTTGAACATTATGACTTGATTCCTGGTACACTTTTTGAAGAATTACCACTTGCTTCTTTGAATTCTTGGACACGAATATTCCTTTGGCGATCTAAATATAATATAGAATCTCTAGATGAATCGATTAATGTCCGTAATTATCAAACATAGAAAATTTTGAATTGTAGTCAGATTGCAAAATATACGTTTAGTTTCATTTTCTCTACATTTTTAGTATTGTTAAAATTGGTATGGACTCAGCCATTCTTGGTCTTCAGTATCTGTCTCCTATACTTAGTGTCAATTCAATTCTTTATATATCTGGGCACTTATTACCTCCAGTTTTCAACATAATTCAACAGAGTTCTTTCGAGAAAATTGGTGAGCTATTTATTCACATAGTTACAGAAATATGCCAATTAAATACGTTTCAATAGATGGAATCTAAAATTTGTGATATGCACAAAAGAGCTGACATAATTTTGCTGATTTTTAAAAGTCCAGAAAGTAAAAAAAGTCAGAAAAAATAATTACCGAAACAAAAATTGTCCGCATAATGAAAAATCAAGAAGAATAATAAAAGTACCGAATTTTTTTCAAAATTATGAAATTATAATTAATAATTTCGAAAAAAAAGAAAAATTTTAAATGTTTTAAATTGAATAATTTAGCTTTGAAAACTTTTGAATATCAATAAGTTTTAATTCAAAGCGTAACGTTGCAAATTAGACACATCCAGACTTCATTGAAAACTTAAAAAAATAGTTTTCTGTAATATTACTACTTTTTTATACGCAGAACCCTTAAAATTTAAATTCAATTATTTAAAAATAAACAGTATTTTATAATATTTTTAAGATATTATATTAAAAATTAAGTATTTAAAAATGAACATAAAACAATATTACTATGTATGATTCCAGTATATGAGATTGCAAATTTTGAAGCCATTCAATTCGAAATAGTTTTTATTTAATTTTGAGAATAAAATGTTCAATATTTTGGCATATTTTCATATATATGGTAAAATAATTTAATTTTTAATTTATGGTTCTAAAATCTTGTAATTTTTGAAGCTTGAATTTGAGAAATTATTGTTTCAAATATTTTTTTTTTCTAGATGAATTTAATTCAGAATTGTTTATTTACCAATCCCTCAAACTAAAAATTATGCAACTATCAAGTAATTTAATTTAATATTCTACGATATCAAAATATTTTAAAAACGAAACAATTTTATGCTTTTGAAATTAAATCTAAAAAATGTAGAATTTATAAATTTAAAATTATTTAATTCAAAACTGACAAAACTAAATATGAAATTTTTAAAGATTTAATATCGAAACTGTCCGCTTTTAATTTTTCAATCTAAAGCTACAGCATTGTGTTTCAAAGGACGTGAATATATTTTTCACACAAACAGTCTGCTTCTAATTAGACAGAGATACGAGGAATTTTAAGCAGTGACTCTATTTGCTAATCATCGGTCAAAAAATCGGTCCATAGTTATCTTTTCGGTATCGCGATCGACCTTTAAAAAGTTGGCCTAACATTGGGCTCATGAAAATTTTCACCTAGAATAAAATCGATAGTCTGAAGTTGGAGGAACTATTCCAGCCATATAATTGAGATTATTTGCCATAAAATTGACTTCAAACATTTCTTAAGGCATTTCGTAATTTTCCATGTTAGAACCATAGAATTCGGATGCAGCCATACTTCCGCTATACTATATGCACAAATTTCAAACAAATTTGCATAAATTTCAAACAAAGGTCCTATCCAGATAAATATACAAAATCTCGCACTAAATCCATTGATTTGGAATTACAGTTGAACCTCGGACGCTGTAGCTTTGGACACTGTCACACCTCAGGCACTGTCGTCAGCTGCTTCGCGGACACTGTAAGAATCAGGTGATCAGGCGAGGGCCGATGCATCCGATGACATTCATATACTATCAGTAGCACCTACAAGACATCGTATCGCAACGGTCCTGTAACTCGACGCCGATTGGCTGAGGAGTTAGACCACGTGCGCTTACAGTATCCAATACGCCGCATCCCGATGGGTGACAATCACGGAGTAAGATACAAGGAGGCGCAACTTGTATGGCAGTCGCGACAAAAAGCGGAGCGAGTCGTTGGACCGAGATCGCGAGATCCGCCCGTCAGAACGGCTGGACTTTAGTTCGCA
>NC_046666.1:6016901-6023960 GCF_010883055.1 Belonocnema kinseyi | reverse complement strand
GGGTCTGATGCGAACTAAAGTCCGGCCGTTCTGACGGGCGGATCTCGCGATCTCGGTCCAACGATTCGCCCTACTTCTTACATACAGAGTTGCGCCTCCTTACATCTTACTCCGTGGTGACAATGTCCGAGGTTCGACTGTAATACCATGAGTTCGTAATCATGTGAAGTAAGCCTTCCCCTGCTGATAACCCTAACAGTGCGTTTTATTGGGAGTTATGAAAGGGAAAAGAAAAATCACTAAAGTTATTGTTTTTGTCTAAAACACCTTTAACTATTTCAATAAATAAAATATATGTTATGAAACCAACAAGATCAGAGTCGAGCAAAGAGTACAGCTTCAAACAGTCGAAAATTAGAAGAAATACGTGCCTAGAGTAAAAAAAAGGCTCAGCGACAATAAATATAGACCAGGATAGCAAAGAAAACAATATTTCTTATAATGTGCAACTTTGTATTTCCTCTATATCTTTGCATCTAACTAAGCCTAAGAGAAGCAGATTTAGATGTTTTAAGAAGCTCTAACACAAGCATCTGTTTTTGATTCAATTTCCTTTGTGGCTCGTCTTAATGATTTAAAAAACAAAATTTATCGGGTGTAATAATTTTAAGTGAGATTAGATCCCAATATCGATATGTATATGTACGACAAACATAATAATTAATAACTTTTTACCAATCATAAAATATGTATATCTACACACTAAGAATTAGTGAATACTCGTCAAGTTAAATATATATTAATGAAAATTGTAGAGAGAAAACGCATATCTGCCAATCTAATTGCAACTTAAATTTTTTATGTCTGATAACTACAGACTAAGAATTGATCCATCTAGACAAAAACCAAAGTTTAAATGACAAAGGGAATATTTATGCCAAAGAATTTAAAGGAGCACGTCCTAATTTTTTGAATTTCTCTAAAAACATGATAATACTTTAAGAAGTGTCCCAGCAATCAGGTTGCAATGTTAAAATATTTCTTCATCTGTATTATCATCATCAAGTGCATTTCTATCAGAAATGCAAAGGACACATTCTGGTTAAGGAGTTTATCGAAATATATTTCTGATATACAGCCCTATCAGATAATGTATTTGTGTCTAGAAAACCGATCTAGATTTGAAAGTCGAATTGATGATTTAATTTGCACGATTAGAAAAGAAACTCCTCTGATCACAGTAAATCTGCAAAATTCCAGCGAATTCCTCCTTTCAGATCTAAAGATATTTCCAGCCTTTCAAAATCCACGAGCAACCACACTATTCATTGTAACCAAGAAGTCTGAAGAATACGAGAAACTCTCGATCATAAGGTCCAATTTGATCAGCCAGGTGAATTTTATCAATCGTTTATCAGGAGGACGAATTCGACCCAAGATTATAATTTTACACTTATCAGTCAACAAAGCCTTCAATTACAACAATTTACTCCAGCGGATGTGGTCTCAGCAATTTTTAGATGCGAGTATCCTTGAAGTTGTGATTTCGGCATCCTCCAATCAGCTTTTCAAAGTGCGACAAGAAATTCCTTACTTGCATCACTGGAATCCCTTCACTAAAACCTACACCAAGAAGAATTTTTCAATGAAAACTGAACTCTTTCCACAAAAACTTCACAACATGAACGGTTATCATCTGAACTCAGGAGTCTATGAATATCTTCCTTTCGTTAAGATAACTCAGAACGCAACATATCCTTTAAAAGTTGAAGGATCTAGCACAGAACTTCTAAAAGCTTTATCAAGGAAAGTCAACTTTAAACTGCTCAACGTAATAATTGAAACTGGAAATAAGACAGAAAGCGTTTTATTAGATCAGATAACTCGCAAAGACCTTCATTTGATAGGGATTGAAATAAGCATGTGGTATCGTAGTAAACCAACTCTGGAAAGAAGCACATTTACTGGGTTTACTGACAGAACTGCATTGGTTCCAATATTATCGAGCAATGCAACTTTCCTAACAAAAAACTTTATTGTAGCAGGTATCTTCTTAGTAGGTCTTGTCATATCGATTTGGATTATTTCCCGCTCACTGAAGTTCGATAGACGCTTCTGGAAAATTATCCACATTACGCAAGTAGTACTTGGCTCTCCTGTACCGCGAAATCCTGACAAAACTTCGGAAAGGATTCTTTTTGCCTCTATTCTTCTAGCCTGCATCGCTTATTCCTCCTGGATTTATATTGCATTAGCCGAAGTAACCTTGAACATCAAAACAGAGCTAGATATTTCTGGATTTAATGACATGATGCGTTTAAATTTGACTCCATCTATCTCTAGTGTACCTTTGTACATTACCACGAGGAACATAATCGATGACGTCTTTGAGAAATTCCTTAACAAAACTGTAATTATGCCGACGGAAGATTGTATTGAGATGTTAAAAAAAAATAAAAATATTTCCTGTTTCGTCCGGAGAAACATCGGGAAACAGAGGATTCAAGAACACAGAATTGAATACAGCCAACCGTTGATGAAAGTGATGGCAAAAGATTTATTCACAGTAGTGCGATGCTTGAAATTTAAACCAGGGTCTCCCTATGTTGAACGATTTGATAAATTAATTATGAGGTTCCAAGCCGCCGGAGTTTATGATAAGTGGTTTCCAGATCTAACACATCGGAACTTGATAACTCCTCTTGCATACGAAGGATCTATTCAAGTAGATTGGAAACTCTTATTCGCATTTTTAACAGGATATTTAGTTTCAACATGTGTGTTTATAACTGAAGTGATTATAGGTATACATACACCCTAGTTTGCGTGTAAAATCAGAATTAGATCAGTTTCAGGCCACCTTATTTCCTATTATTTCCTAGTCTGAACAAGTCTCTCACATTCATTTAAGATAATATTACAACGAAACTTTGTTACATTATTTCGAAAATATTAAATGTTTTCCATAAAAAATAATACTCTTCAGGATTCAAAAAATATACTATTCGACGACGAATTTATTTAATGAATTTCAAGCAGTTCTGATACCATGAAGATTTAAAACAACGTTTTTTCTTCTTGAATTCACACCAAAGAAACTATTATATAAATGAAGTGTAAATAAATAAATTAATAATATTTCAAAAGTTAGCCACCATCTTATTTCTCGCTCTTCCTTTCAATAGTGGCGCATTTTGAATTTTTAAAAGGGTGAACGAAGCTTCTTTTTTGCAAGGTACTACCCCATACCCTAATAAAGAAATTCAATCTAATAATTAGATTCAGAAACCTAAAACTTACATTTTTCTAGTAAATATTTGTTTATCGTTTATACACGACCCAGAGCGATGATAATAACGTTGTTATTCTCTCAGAGGACATCCAGAAATTACGTACCCAATTTTTTAGGGGGAGGGCGGTACGGGGATACGGGAACTTGTTAAAGTCTGTTATATGAAGGGGGGGGGGGTATCTAACATTTTGATTAGAAATTATTTTCCACTAAAAGCATCAGCTTTAGGGAAGCCTGTCTAGGCCGTTTAATTCCATTAATTTTTCTTTTTACTGGGGAGACTTCTTTTCCTTCCAAAATAATGATAGTTAAATATTAGTAAAATTAATTTTTTTACCAAGGAAACGAATTTCGAAAGAAATATTTGGATTTTTAACTAAATAGTTATATTTTTGACAGTTAATAGTAACATTTCTAATAAAATATATCATTTTGCCAATCCAAAAAGAAAAATATTGAACAAAAAAGATTTTTCCATCGAGATAGAAAAAAATTCCACCAAATTTTTGTTGTTCAATGTTGCTTGTTCCTAAAAATTTTTTAAACAATTTTAGTTGTTGTTGAATGGCAATATCTTATAGAAATCTATTATACTTGAAATAAAATGAAATAATCCCGTAGAAAATCAAACTTTTAATGCGATGTTCGTGCATTTCTTTATGAAGATTATTTATAATAATAATTATAACAATTTAAAAACAATTGAAGTTTAGGAACAACCTATTTTCTCTGATCGTTAAAAAAACATTAAAACTTGCAAATCTTATGAATTGTCTAACATTTTCAAATTTTAACGAAATTTATTTCTAAAATTCCTTTGAGATTAATAAAGTGTATCAACATTAACTTTTTCAGAAATAAGATTTCTTTTGATACAAAACTGACTTCAAAAAAACAATACTTTAACTTTAGAGTTTAGAATACACTTAAAAATTTAGAAAAAGAATTTGATTGTATCAAGAAACTTCATCTTGAAAAGTAATTATTTCGATGTTCTATAAGCATACTGTTAATAGGTGAATCAATAACTTATCATTTTTCTGAAAAGAACATTCAATTTGCAGACCTATACAATTCTGTTAAAAATTAGAGGTTATTAATACCTAGATAAAAAGAACCCTAAGTGAGAATAAGTATAGGGTAAGTAAACTAAGGGTCAGAATCATTCGGACAATGAATAGTTTTCCCTCAACGTCAATTTTTTATGTTTGACAAGTGCTGACTGATGATCCATCTAGATATGCTGCAAAAACAAAGAATCCAGACAAGCGAGTCTTAATTCATTGAATTTCTCTGACAAGTTATAATCAGATCACAATGTTCAAATTAGGGTGCTTCTGCATTCTAGTTTAGCGTTTTTGTCTCAGAAATACAAATCAGACGTTCTAGTTGACGAGTTTATTTGCATATATTTAAGAATTATACTCCTATCAGATACTGTCTTTGTGCTCAGAAAGTCGTTTTAGATTTGAAAGTCAAATTGATGATCTAATTCTGACGATTAAAAAAAAGTTCATCTGATCACAGTGAATCTGCACAATTCCAGTGAACTCATCCTTCCAGATCTAAAGGTATTTCCATCCACATTATTTGTTGTAACTAAGGAATCTAAAGAATAGGAAAACCTTTCAATCATGAGATCCAGCTTGATCGACATGATGAATTTTGTAAACTGATTATCAGGAGTACAAATTATAACCAAAAATTTTCACTCATCAGTCAACAAGGGATTCACTTAAGAAAATATCCTCCGCCGGATGGGGTCTCCGCAATTTCTGGAAGATAGTACCCTTGAAGTAATGATTTTGGCATCCTATAATCAGTTTTTCGAAGTGCGACAAGAAATTACTTTCTTGCATCACGGGAATCCTCTCTCTGAAATCTATACTATGAAGAATTTTTCAAAGATAACTAAACTCTTTCCTTAAGGGCATGCTCTTCGGTGACCACGTGACCAAACTAGTCGCCGGTTATGAGCATTTTTTTGGTGTTCACTGTGTCCACACGGATTCAGATATCGTGTTTAAAATTTAAAAGATTAAATAAAAGGCACTAAAGAACGTTTGTATACATCAATGTGCTTATAATTTTAAAGAAAGTTTATTTATAAATTGACGACATAGGATATTACCATTCGAGTTATAGAACTTTGCCCCCGGGCGAAATTTTATTTTCTTTCTTAGAATTGTTTCACACCGTACAAAAAATTCACAAGAATATATAACCATTAGAAAATTTTAATTATTTTCTGAAGATGCAAATTTCTCAAGATGGGACTTGGAGGGATTTTCGAGTATCCCATTCTAAGATCATCCTCGATTTTTTAAATGGAGGCATCTACTTTATCGATGTTAAAAGTTTTCTTCCTATCCCTATAGTATTTCACTAGAAAACTTTCTTCGCAATTATAAACATTTTGATATATACAAACGTTCCTTAGTGCTTTCGGTATAACTTCCTAAATCCTGAACACGATATCTCCATCCGAGTGGACGTAGTGAGGACCGAACAAACGAAAATCATTTCATTCTCCATACACAAATTTTATAAATGAACTTACTCACGTGATCTCGACTTTATCGACGTTCAAAGTTTCTTTTTCTCTCCGCTAGACATAGCTAAAAATGCTTCAAAAATAATGATAGGTTATGTGTATGCAGATACTTACTTGTTGATTTGCAACGAATTTGCAAATTTTATTGCTTACATTAATTTTTTTTAGGGTTTAGACGATTTAGTCCAAAATTAGTATCAGTGCGAACCAAAAAATCCGAAATTCATCAAACCAAATATTATCTGCAAAGTTCTATAACTCGAATAGTAATATCCTATTTCGTCGATTTATAAATAAACTTTCTTTAAAACTATAAACATACTTATGTATACAAACGTTCTTTAGTGCTTTTTATTCAATCTGTCAAATTTTAAACACGATATCTCAATCCGTGTGGACACAGTGAACACCAAAAAAATGCTCATATCCGGGGACTAGTTTGGTCACGTCGTCACGAAGAGCATGCCCTTAAAAGCTTTACAATATAAAAGGTTATCAAGTAAAGTCAGAAGTTTATGAATTTTCTCCTTTCTTTAAGATAACATAAAATGCTACATATCATCAAAAATTCAAGGACCTAGGACAGAACTCCTAAAAGCTTTAACAAGGAAAATTAACTGTAAACTAATCAATATCCTAATTGGAGCTGGATATAAGGCAGAAAGGAGATTATTAAATCATTGAACTCGCAACGATCTTCTTTTGATAGCAATTGAAAGGAACATGTGGGGTCGTAGCAGACAAATTCTGGAACGAAGCACATTTACTGGATGTAGTAGAGGAACCGTATTGGTGCCAATATTATCAGGCAATACAATTTCGTTAATAAACAACTTTACTGTAGGAGGTAAGATATTGATTTTGATTATTTCTTAATCACTGAAGTTCGATAGGCGCTTCTGGAAATTCATCCAGATTACGCAAGTAGTACTTGGCTCTCCTGTACCGCAAGATCCTAAAAAAATCTCGACTAGGATAGCCTATATTCTTCCAGCCTGCCTTAGCAACGGTTTATAACTGGGTAAATGAATTTAAGCGTGGTCGTACATCAATAAGTGACGAACCACGTTCAAGAAGGCCCGTACAAGCAAGTACTCCCGAAATCATCAATAAAATCCACGATATGGTGTTGAAGGATAGAAGATTAAAAGTCCGTGAGTTAGCTGAGGCGACAAGGATATCTATAGGTGTAGTTGTTTCAATTCTACATGAAAAATTAGGCATGAAAAAGCTATCGGCAAGATGGGTGCCGCGTTTGCTCTCAGCTGAGAAT
>NC_046666.1:6009293-6016801 GCF_010883055.1 Belonocnema kinseyi | reverse complement strand
TATAGAGCTCCAAGGAGATTATGTTGAAAAATAAAAAAAAATTACCCAAAAAAAATTGTTTTTATACTTCATTCTAAGGACTTATTGAACTACCCTCGTAGCCGAAATAATCTTGAAAACATCATATTGTAGATTAACTCACAAAAAAGGTAAAAACTAATCAATATCACAAGGAAGAACACAAATTGTTAGAGGTCGCTTAAAAATCCGCTCATTAGTTACTATCACTAACGCCACCCTGGTTAAATTATCATTAGCACGTTGCACTTCTACAATTCTACCAGTTGGCCACATAAGAGGCGATGTTTTGTCCTCTTCTAGCACGACTAAAAGCCCAGGTTTTAGTTGAGCCAGCAGGGTTCACTTTCACTTTGGTCGTTGCTAGAGCTGAATAAGATATTCCTTTGACCATCTTTCCCAAAATCTTTCTTTGATTTGAATCACAAATCCGTATTTATTAGTCCTGTTCTGAGAAATGTTCTTATAATTAGGCTTATAATCTTAGCTGCAACGGTCGATAATTCCTCAAAGCTCAGAAGTTTGCTTCGCGAATCCAAAGACCTTCCGTTCAGGGGATATTTTACGTCAGATGAAAAGTTTTCTTTTTAGCAGAAAAGATTATAAATGCTTAATCGTGTTCCTAACAGGGTATTTAGTTTCAGTGTGTGTCTTTATAACTGAAGTGCTTATAGGTAAATACACGGACTTGTTTGCTTGTAAAGAGAATGGGGACAGTTTTAGGCCACCCTAATGTATTATTCCATAGCCTAGACAAGTCTCTCACATTTATTTGAGATAATATTTCAAACTAAACTTCACCACAGTATTAAATATTTTCTATAGAAAATATTTTCTTGGATAAACAATAATGTATTATTCGTCGACGAATTTATTTAATGAATTTCAAGCAATTCTGATACAATGAACATTTGGAATGTAACAATTAAAAATATTCATATAAATTATTTTCCTAATTTTCAAAGGAAGTAATCATTATTTAAATATGTACTGTACACTAGATTTTAAACAATTTTGCTTCTACTTAAATTTAAACCATGAAAAAACCCAAATCTTATTTCTTGCTCTTATCCTTACAACATTGGCGCACATTGGATTTTCCAATGGAGGAGTGAAGATCCTTTTTTTAAGGGGCTACCTCATTCTTACCCTAAGAAAGCACCCAAAATAATCGCTTCATGAACAAACCTAAAATTTACATTTTTCTTATGAATATTTGCTGACCTCTTTTAATCGACGCAGACAAATTTAAATAATGTTGCTAATCTCCTAAGGGCCTCCTAAAACTATGTAATATCTTGGGGAGGGGGGCTGAAAATGTTAGAATCTATTGAATGGAATAAAAACCTATCTAGCTATAATTTTATTTACTATTAAAAGTGATAGCTGCTGAGAGTAAAATAAGTTTAAGTGACAATAAATATAGGCCAGGAAAGAACAGGAAAAAATAATTCATATGATGTGCAACCTTGAATTTCCTCTATATCTTTGGATCTAACTCGGCCTAATAGAAGCAGATTCGGATGTTTTAATAAGCCCAGAAACAAACTTCTGTTTTCATACGATTTCCTTTTTGACTCTTCTTAGTGATTTTATACAAAAAATTTGATTTAAATAATTTTCGATGAGATATGTTCCAGTATAGATATGCATGTGTATCCAACAAAATAATTAATCATTTTTAACCAATCATAAAATATTTATATCTACAGACTAAGAATCATTGAGTCCTCGTCCAGTTAAATATATTATAATGAAAATTGTAGAGAGAAAACTTATATCTGGCAATCTAATTACAACTTCAATTTTTTATGTCTGATAACTACAGACTAAGAATCGATCCATCTAAACAAAAACCGAAGTTTAAATGACAAAGGGAATATTTATGCCAAAGAATTTAAAGGAGCACGTCCTAATTTTTTGAATTTCTCTAAAAACATGATAATACTTTAAGAAGTGTCCCAGCAATCAGGTTGCAATGTTAAAATATTTCTTCATCTGTATTATCATCATCAGGTGCATTTCTATCAGAAATGCAAAGGACACATTCTGGTTAAGGAGTTTATCGAAATATATTTTAGAAGTACAGCCCTATCAAATAATGTATTTGTGTCTAGAAAAACCATCTAGATTTCAAAGTCGAATTGATGACCTGATTCTTACGACTAGAAAAGAAACTCCTCTGATCACAGTGAATTTGCAAAATTCCAGCGAATTCATCCTCTCAGATCTAAAGGTATTTCCAGCCTTTCAAAATCCACGAGCAACCACACTATTCATTGTGACCAAGAGGTCTGAAGAATATGAGAAACTTTCGATTATAAGATCCAACTTTATCACTCAGGTGAATTTTATAAACCATTTAGCAGGAGCACGAATTCGACCCAAGATTATAATTTTACACTTATCAGTCAACAAGGCCTTCACTTACAAAAATTTGCTCCGCCGGATGTGGTCTCAGCAATTTCTGGATGTGAGTGTCGTTGAAGTTTTGATTTCGGCATCTTCCAACCGGTTCTTCAAAATGCGACAAGAAATTCCTTCCTTGCATTACTGGAATCCTTTCACTGAGATCTACACAAAGAAGAATTTTTCAACGAAAATTGAACTCTTTCCTCAAAAACTTTTTAACATGAACGGTTATCACCTAAAGTCAGGTGTCTATGAATTTCCTCCTCTCATTAAGATTACACATAATGCTACATATCCTCTAGAAGTGCAAGGATCTAGGACAGAACTCCTTAAAGCTTTATCAAGAAAAATTAACTTTAAACTGATCAACATACTAATTGAAGTTAAAAATAAGGCAGAAACTGTCTTATTAGAACATCTAACTCGCAATGATCTTCATTTGATAGGGATTGAAACAAGCATGTGGCATCGAAGCAAACAAACTCTGGAACGAAGCACATTTACCGGATTTACTGAAGGAACTTCATTGGTGCCAATATTATCGAGTAATACAACGTCCTTCACCAAAAACTTTATTTTAGCAGTTATCTTCTTAATAGGTCTTTCGATATCGATTTCGATTATTTCTCGCTCACTGCTGTTCGATAGGCGCTTCTGGAAATTTATCCACATTACGCAAGTAGTACTCGGCTCTCCTGTACCGCAAGATCCTCAAAAAAACTCGGAAAGGATTCTCTTTGCCTCTATTCTTCTAGCTTGTATCGCTTATTCATCCTGGATTTATATTGCATTAGCCGAAGTAACCTTGAACATCAAAACAGAGCTAGAAATTTTTGGATTTAACGACATGATGCGTTTAAATTTGACTCCATCTATGTCTAGTGTACCTTTATACAATAGCACGAGAAGATTTGTCAATGACTCGTTTCAGAAATTCCTTGACAAAACGCTTATCATGCCAACAGGAGATTGTATTGAGATGTTGGAAAAAAATAAAAATATTTCCTGTTTCGTGCTGAGAAACGTCGGACAACAGATGATTGAAGAACACAGAATTGAACACAGCCAACCGTTGATGAAAATGATGGTAAAAAATTGGTTCACAGCAGTGCGATGCTTGAAATTCAAACCAGGGTCTCCATATGTCGAACGATTTGATAATTTAATTATGAAGTTCCAAGCCGCCGGAATTTATAATAAGTGGTTCTCAGATCTAACACATTACAACTTCATAACTCCTCTTGCATATGAAGGATCTATTGAAGTAGATTGGAAACTATTATTCGCGTTCTTAACAGGGTATTTAGTTTCAGCATCTGTCTTTATAATTGAAGTGATTATAGGTAAATACATACCCTAGCTTGCTTGTAAAGGCAGAATTAGGAAAGTTCCAGGCCACCTTAATGTACTATTATTCTCTAGCCTGAACAAAAATACAAAAACGTACTAGTTGAAGACGGATTTATTCCATAAATTTCAGTAAATTCTGATACTATGAGCTCTTTTCTTAATTAAAAAAAAAGTAATCGTCATTTAGGTATGTACGGTAGCCTAGATTTTGAATAATATTTCTTCTTAAAGTTAAATTAAGAAAACTATTATATCAATAGAGTATAAACAAATAAATGAATAATATTTCAACAGTTAAAAACAATCTTATTTTTTGCTCTACCTTTTCAACAGTGGCACTTATTGAATTGTCGAATCGGGGAGCGGAGCTCCTTTTTGTAAGGACTATCCCCTTTCCATCCTAAGAAAGGAACCCAAGCTAATAACTTCATAAACTAACCTAAACTCTACATTCTTTTTTTGAATATTTTTTTACCTTTTTGACACGACCCAGAGCGAACTTTAAGCGAATTTTAAACAAAAAAAATAGATTTTTCAGTCGAGAAAGAAAAAAAAATTCACTAAATTTTTCGAAATTTCGATCCAAAAAGACGAATTTTGGAGTTGATACAATAAAAATGTTTTATATTCAGAAATGCGATATGCGTGAATTTTTGATAAAAACAAAATGCTCATAGTCATTAAAATTATTGTTAAATGGCAATCTTTTTTATTCTAATGATGTTCTACATAGAAAAAAAGAAGTTGCTCCAATAAAAAGAAAAATAGCCTATGTTCAAAAATGGTAAATAAACTAGTTTGTTTCTCAACATTTTTTGAAAACAATATCAATTCTATGTTCAAAAATGCAATGAACTTCAATTTTCTGTAATAATTATTTATAACAATATGTATAACAATTTAGAAAGACTCGAAGTTTAGAAACAACCGAATTTCCCTTATCTTTACAAAAAACCTTAAAACTTGCAAATCTTTTGAATTTTTAGCAATTCCAAATTCTTACTAAAAATTGTGAAATTCCTTTGAGATGATTAAAGTGTTTTAACCTGAACTTTTTTTAGCAATAAGTACTTTTTTATGCAAAACTAACTTCAATATACCAATTCATTAATTTCGGTGTTTAGAATGTTATTCTCTATAATTCTCTCTAATATATTATTCTTTTATCCTATTACAGATTCCTTGACAAATTATTATACACTTATAAATTTTGAAAAAGAAGAAGGCTAAGTGATCATAAATATAGATAAGGGTATTAAAGGTCACAATAGTTTGCACAATAAATAATTTTCCTCAAATCATAAAATATTTATATCTAAAAATCGCGAAACATTAAGTGCTCGTAAAGATGATTGATAATGAAAATTATAGAAACAATAAAAAAATGTATACATTCAATTCTAATTTCCACTTAATTTCCCTAATGCTCCATAAGTACTAACTGATAATCAATTCATCTAGATGAAAACCGAAGTATGAGTCGCCAAGAAAATATTCATGTTAAAGAATTCAAATAAGAATTCTGTAAATAGATGAATAAACAACTTCTCATTTTTCTAGAAAGAGCGTTCTATTTTCTGACCTATATAATTCTGCCAAAGATTAGAGGTTGTTAATGCCTAGATAGAAGAATCATAAGTGAGAGTAAGTATAGGATAAGTATATGTACTAAGGATCAGAATTATTCGCACAATGAATAGTTTTCCTTCAACATCATTTTTTTATGTGTGACAATTACTGGCTGATAATCAATATAGAAATTCTGCAAAAAAAGGTGCTTACTTCACCAAGGGTATATTCATGAAAAAGAATTCAGACAAGCGAGATCAATCTCATTGAATACCTCAAAAATATTAGAATCAGATCACAATGTTAAGATTATGGTACGTCCGCATTATCTTTCTGTGTTTTTATCAGAAATGCAAATGATACGTTATGGTTAACGAGTGTATCGAAATATATTTCAGAAATACAGCCCTATCAGATACTGTCCTTGTGCGCAGAAAGTCGTTTTAGATTTAAAAGTCAAATTGATGATCTAATTCTAACAACTGGAAAAGAAACTCCTCTGATCACAGTGAATCTGCAAAATTCCAGTGAACACATCCTTCCAGATCCTAAGGTATTTTCATCCACATTATTTGTTGTAACCAAGACGTCTAAAGAATATGAAAAACTTTCCCTCTCAGGGGATTCACTTACAAATACTTCTTCGACGGATGTGGTATCAGCGATTTTTGGACGTTAATGTCCTTGATGTTGTGATTTTGTCATCCTCCAGTCAGTTTTAGGAAGTGAAACAAGAAATTTCTTCTTTGCAACACTGGAAACCCTTAACTGACATGTACACCAAAAAGAATTTGTTCACTAAAACTAAACTCTTTCCTCAAAAGCTTCACAATATGAATGGTTATCGATCTTCATCAGATAGAAATTGAAAGAAGCATGTGAGATCGAAGCGGACAAACTCTGAAACGAAGAAGCTTTACTGGATTTAGTAGAAGAACTGCATTGGTGATATTATCGAGCAATACACGACAGGCTCTTCTGGAAATGCATTCACATTACGCAAGTAGAATTTGGCTCTCCTGTACCGCAAGAAACTCAAAAAACCTCGGGAAGGATTCTCTTTGCCTCTATTCTTCTAACCTGCATCGCTTATTTATCCTAGATTTATATGACATTAGTAGGCGTAACATTGAACATCCGAAAAGAGCTACAAAATTTGTAGAATTGATGACCTGATGTGTTTAAATTTAGCGCTATCTTTCTCTAATGTACTTTGGTACTTTGCCGCAAGGAATCAGGGTGATCGACCGTTGAAGAAATTACTAAAGAAGACTCTTATCATACCGACGGAAGATTGTATTGAGATGTTGAAAAAAGATAAAAGTATTTCTTGTTTCCTGCCAAGACAAATAGGGGAAAAGATCATTCAAGAACACAAAATTGAATTCAGTCAACTGCTGGAACAAGATTTCTTCACAGTAGTGCGATGCTTGAAATTTAAACAAGGGTCAACGTATGTTGTACGATTTGGTAATTTAATATTAAAGCCCCAAGCCACCGGAGTTTATGATAAGTGGTTTCCAGATCCGACGCAAAGGAACTTTATAACTCCTCATGTATACAAAAGATCTGTTAAAGTAGATTGGGAATTCTCATTCATGTTTTTGACAGGATAATTAGTTTCAGCATGTATCTTTATAACTGAAGTGATTAAAGATAAATACGCGCCATAGTTTGTTTTCAAAGCAGAATGAGGACAGTTTTAGGCCATCCTAATGTATTAGCCCCTAGCATGAAAAAGTCTTTTACATTTATTTAACATAATATTTCAACCAAACTTCGTAACAATATTACTAAAATATCAAATATTTTCTATAGAAAATAATATTCTTTAGGATGCTCCAAAATTTACTATTGGGCGACGAGTTTATTTAAAACCAATTTAAAATATACATAAAAACTCGTTTCTTAATCTTCAAAGGAAGTAATCGTTATTTAAATATGTACTTTACACTAGATTTTTAAACAATGTTTATTCTTCTTAAATTAAAACTAAGAAACCTAATATATCAATGAAGTATGATTAAATAAATGAATAATATTTCAACAATTAACCTAAAGTGTAAACTTTTTTGTGTGAATTTTTTACCCTTTTCACGACGCAGAGCGATTTAAATTATGTTGCTAATCTCTTAGGGACCATCCTGAAATTATGTAAC